>NW_028125351.1:0-190224 GCF_965194825.1 Balaenoptera physalus
ATATTAGGATTCTTCAAGTTAGGCGTCCTGGGATAGCAGCTCCTTTTAGGCCTGAGAAGGAACAACTCCGGAGTGTACAACAATTTCAGATGAAACTAATATTCAATGACTATCCCTAACTACTCGGTTGTTGACTTCTATTAGTCATTATTCTCCTGGTTTTAGCTCTGATGTGGGGATTACACAGGAGTCAACATTTAAATCTTCGTAATCTGTGTATTTGTAGCTTCAGTATCATTACTGACCCATAGATTTTTATGGTTTGGGAAGAGTTATTGATTTCATGTATCATGTAAAGGATTCACAATGATGATAGGGCAATTAAGATTACAATAATAGCTAGTAAATTGTTCACATTTTCTCTACCTGTGCATCTATTGTATGCATATGAGTTTAGATATCAATATTAGTGAAATGATATAGAGGACTAGAGAACTTATTTTAAAAATCACTATTAATGTGTGATGAAGAAAATGTAAAAGTTCTTCCATAATCGGTGATGTTGTATCTTGAGAGCCTAGATGAAATTGATATGCCTTAGTGATATACAGGATTTTAGCCTATCATTTAACTTTGACAAAGCTACATCACTTTTTACTTTTATCTCATTTATTGAGGAAGACATAATTGTTATGGTGTTGGCTTGAAACTGGTTGAAAAGGACTTGAGTCCTTCCTTATTTTACATTTACATAGGTAGGATCTTGAAACATAGGATATGGTGGAGGACATCCGTGTAACCATTCTAGGTTAGGAGTAGCAATTTCCACTACTAAGACTTCTTGTTTAGACACAAATGCTTTTCAAAGTATGAAGATTATTACCATTACCGCTGCTAATGAGATGAATGAGCCTAAAGACAAAATATTTCATGTTGTGTGTGCCTCAGGGTACTCAGACTAACGTAGTGACATCCCTGAGAGGCCACGAAAGTGCTGCAGGAAGTCATATTTACTACTACAAATATACTTGTGAAGTGAATTTTTGCTCATGCTGAGTTAACTCTATAACCTGAGAATAGTGGGAATCAGTGTAGGAAGCCTCCTATAATAGTGAAGACTGCTCCCATGGACATTAGGTCATGGAAGTGTGCTACTACATAGTCTGTATCCTGGAGGACAATGTCTGGGGATGATTTGGCTAAGATGATTCCTGTCCAACCACCTACTGTAAAAAGAAAAACTAAAGCCTAAAACTCATAATATAGTGGGAGGTCATATAGTATTACCTCCGTGAACAGTTGCTAACCAGGGACTTCCCTGGTGACGCAGTGGTTAAGAATTCGCCTGCCAATGCAGGGGACACGGGTTCGAGCCCTTGTCTGGGAAGATTCCACATGCCGCGGAGCAAAAAGCCCGTGTGCCACAACTACTGAGCCTGTCCTCTAGAGCCCGCAAGCCACAACTACTGAAGCCCACGCGCCTAGAGGCCGTGCTCTGCAACAAGAGAAGCCACTGCAATGAAAGGGCCGCACACCGCAACGAAGAGTAGCTGCCGCTCACCGCAACCAGAGAAAGCCCATGCGCAGCAACCAAGACCCAACTCAGCCAAAAAAAAAAAAGAAAAGAAAAGAAAAAGAAAAATTAAGTAAAGAGTTTCTAATCAGCTAGATACTTTTACTCCTGTAGGGATAGAAGTAATTACGGTAGCTGATGCAAAGTATGCTCCTGAGTCCACAGCTATCCCTAAGGTAAACATATGATGGGCCCACAAGAGAACTCCTAAAAAACCAGTGGACGTGACTCATACTATTCCCAGATAGCTGAGAGGCAATTTTTGTCCTAAATAGTATGTAATGATATGTTAGTTTATAACAAACCCTGTTAGGCCATGAATACAGACTTCAGGGTGAGCAAAGTATCAAAAGAGGTGTTGGTATAGGATTCGGTCTCCTCCTGCAGGGTCAAAGAAAGTAGTGTTTAGATTTCTATCTCTTAACAGCATGGCAATTCTGGCTGCTTGGACTGAGATTGGTAATTATAGTAATATGGCTATAGTTGGGGAAGATTAAACAAATAATGGTGTTTGGTATTGGGATATGACTGCTGGTTTTGTATTAAAGACTATAGTAATAAAAGTAATAATACCAAGAATTGAGGAGACACCTGCTAAATGTAAGGAGAAAAGAGTTAGGTCGACAGAGGCTACTGCATGGGCCAGATTGCAGGCTAGAGCTGAATACACGGTTCCACTGGTACCAGAACCAGCTTCTACTATTGGTGATATGAGTAAGAGTAAGAATGATGGGGGAAGTAGTCAAAAGTTTATATGATTTATTGGGGGAAATGCTACTTCAGGTGTCCGAGTTATTAGTGGCCCAAGTCAGTTTTCAAAGCCTGCAATCATAACGGGTACAGCTATAAAGAAAATTATTACAAGTGCAGGGACTGTTATGACAACCTTACAGATCTGGGCATCTCCAAGTAGCGGTCCAGGTCAGCATAGCTCAGCCTGGATTAATATAATTAAGGTGCTGCCTGCTACTCCAGCTCAAGCACCAAATACTGAATATAAAATGCCGATATCTTTGTGATTTGTTGAAAATAATCAGCAGTGTATGAACAGAGGTAAAATGACTGAGTTAGCATTAGACTGTAAATCTAAAGACAGAGATTGAGCCCTCTTTCTGGCAAACCCTGTGGTGAATCAACAAATTGAATTGTAACTTCAGAGAAGCAGCTTCAATTCTGCCAGTGATTTTCCTGCCTTTTTTTTTTTCTTTTTTTCTATCTCAAATGAAGGAGAAGTAGACTGAAGCCAGTTGACTAGAGGATTTGCCTGTTAACTAAAGTTTCCTGGGGTTAAAACTCATCAATCTCGTAAAGATTTGGCTTCAATACAGTGTTTGCTTTACATTCAATTGATGTAGAATAAAGTCTTGCAATCCTTATTTTTAGGAATTAAGTAAATTTCACTTGTTTAGGTTTTTGAAAGCTCTTGGTCTGAACTAACCTAAATTCCTAGTACAGCACCGATAGAATGGGTGTTGTGTGTAGTAATCGTGTGGGTATTATGATTGGTAATGATAGGAAGGTTATTGCTTTGTATGTTCAAATTGTTTTGTGTTTGTGTTGTTTAATGAAGGGAATATAGTTAGTGATGTGGAGTATGTTAGCTGCAAGTAGACATATATGCTGAGGACTGCTATGATGGCTATTAGTGTTGGTAGAATGATGTTGTCGTTTTGTTATCTCTTGGATAATTATTCATTTGGGTAGAAAGCCTGATAGTGATGGGCGATGTCCTAATGATACTATAATGGTGAGGAAAATGATTGTGATGGGAGGTGTTTTATCTCATGTGTGTGATAATGATACTCTTGTAGTACATGATCTGGGCATAAATAAGAAGAAGATAGTGTTGTTATGATATAAATTAGTATGTTTAGGATTGTTATAATCTGAATATACATTATAATAGCTGTTATTCATCCTATATGGGCAATTGATGAGGAGGGTGTAATATTTTCCAGGTGAGTATGGCGAAGTCTGCCTCAGCCTCCAGCTATGATTTATAATATCACTATGATTAATAGTATATTTAGGTTGATGGATGGTGACATGTGGTATAAAACTGATAGGGGTGCAAATTTGTCATGTTGATAGCATCAGGTCCGCTGTTCATGGGATGCCTCGTGTGACTTCAGGCACTCAGAAGTGAAATGGGGAAAGTCCTACTTTTGTGACAAGGGCGATTGTCATGAGGGTGGATGCTGCTGTATTAAAGATTCTTGTTATTCATTGTGCTCTTTGACCAGAGTATATTAGATTAATGATAATAGCCTTTATAAGTAGTATTGATGTGGTGGACTGTTTTAGGAAATATTTGTTGGATGCTTCTGTAGCTTATGGGTTCATGTTTTTTATTAGAATGGGGATACCATTAACCAGTGTGAGCTTGTTATACAATTATATTTCCTGAGAAAATGATCAGTAGAATGATGGTAAAAACAATGAGAGTTTATTAGCACAGGAAGGATATACAAAAATATTTTGGGGGTATGGGCCTGAAGCTTACTTAGAGAACTTTACTATATAGCATGTGGTGTAATGTGGTAGGTAGCATGGAGAATGTAAAATTATTAGGAAGAATTCAATTCCAGGAATAAGAGCATTGAAACCTCTGTGATTTACTCTATCAAAGTAACTCTTTTGTCAGACATATTTCTTAAATTTGTGGTGGGTTGCCTGGTATGATGACAAGTAGTGAAAACTCTCATATACATAGGGTTAATGTTAGTCGTAAAAAAACTTTTCATAAGAGATGTATGCCTTGATCATATCAAAATTGTAGGTAGGAGGCTCAAATTCATAGAAAGGAGATTGTTAGATGTGTTTTAATGATGACTTGGGCTGTATATAATTCTGGCACCTAGGGATTGTCGAATGCTCCTAAAAATAGATTGCTGTGGAAATGTTTATTACAGGGAAATTGACATATTCTCTAGGAGGGACGGGGTGAATGGGCCTGCTACATTTTCTACATTGAAGACATATACGGGTTTTGATGCTACTTCCGTTAAATCAAGTGGGGCTTCATTGGATTTCTCCTACTGCGGAGATAATCAAATTCTGGGTAGGGGTCAGGAGAAAATTAGTCATAGGTGTTCTTGTGCAATAATTACTGTTGAAAGTGTAAATGATCCATTTATCAGTAAGACTGAGAATAGAATAACTGCTACATTACTTCATATGAGATGATTTTCTGTGCTATTGTTCCTAGAGCTCCAGTGAGTGAGTATTTTGAATGTGAAGTTCATCCAGATCTGAGGATGGAATAAATGGCTAGGTGTGATATGGCTAACAGAAATAATATGCCTACATTTATATTAATTAGTGCATAAGATATGGGAAGAGGAATTCATGTTGTGAGAGCCAGGGTTAAGGCTAGCATTGGGGTTAAGGCTAGCAAGAGAAGCCACCGCAATGAGAAGCCCGCGCACCGCAACAAAGAGTAGCCCCCGCTTGCCGCAACTAGAGAAAGCCTGCCCATAGCAACGAAGACCCAACGCAGCCAAAAACAAATTAATTAATTAATTAGTTAACTATTTTAAACAAAAGTACTATATCCTTCTGTACAGCTTCTCTGGGAAGAACAGAGAGATGGCGTAGGAGAGTGAGAAAGACCAATATTTAGTGCACATCTCTCATGCAGGTGCTCTGCTGGCTCAGATAGATTTATCCCCACTTTACAAAGGAGGAAATAATCTCAGAGAGGTTTAGTAATTTTACCAAAGCCAAACAGCTATGGAGTGGCAGAACCAAGATCTGAACCAAGTCTGTTACCTTCAAAGCCTAAGTCCTCATCACAACAAAACTCAATATTTACATTTCTCGAATTACATTGCAACCTGGGGAGTTCTTGGCACAATCCTGAATAAGAGTGAGAAAGAAAGAAATAGCATTGTTCCTACAGTCAACCCAAATTTTTGGAGCAGCTGCTAGACGCCTGGCCCTTTTTGGGGTTCAGCAGTGATCAAGACAGGAAGAGTCCTGCTCTCATGAACCACGTAGTGGGGAGGAGAGACGGGTGCAACTTGGGTGAGGGATTTCACCTTGCTGGACCTCTGTTTTGTCATCTGGAAAATGGGATGGGTGTTCCTCATTTTCTGGGATTGTCCAGCCCTCACATTCTCTGATTCCATAAGAAGCATTTGTTTTCCTGTTTCTTTAAAACTCATTCAGGCCGTGAGCTGTGATGAATGTTGTTAGCTGCTCCCCAAATCACTCTATTCCCACCCTTTTCCTGTGATCAGGTCTTTCCCGAAACATGACTCACAGTCAGTCAAGTCACAGAACCTAAGGGGCACCCAGCAGAAAAATTCCAACCCTTGCTTCCCAGGAGCTCTGCGGTCTACCTGCCAGGTAAACTTAACTCACCTGGCACAAGGTGGCCATCCCTGGTTTCACATCAGCATGATCTCAGGCACAAACCTCCTTGTTTTTCCATTTTGTCTTTAAGTTACTTGTTGAAACAACTGCACAAATATGACACAGATATAAAATCAGGCATCTTCTGCCCCCAGTGCCTACTAATAAATGATTTTCTGCCACTTTAATGATAAAGATAGAACATTTCAACATTCTGCTACCCTTATTATTTGTCATTTTTGTTGATATTTCTATTGACTACATCTTTCAACATTTTAACAATGGAACATTTATCTAGGGTGTTCCAGACCCAGCCTTTAGTGGTAAAGGTTTTGTTGTTATATTTCTATTGTTTCCTTTAAAAATCATTATCCTATTTAAATGGATTAAGTCAATTCTATAGGCATTTATCTTATGATATTGATGAAATTGATACATAGAGGGCAGTAGTACAAGTTGATTGGACTTGAGAACCTCTATTAGCACAGTTAAGTATAAATATTATCTATATGTAAACCAAAGTACAGGCCGAGTGAGATTCTCTGACTTTTTTCCACTGTCTGCCCCTCAAGCCTGTGAGAAATGGAATAGTTCTTGCCCTATCAGTAAACAAAGGATGTCACAGTCTTCAGCACTTGCAGCCCTCCAATGTGAGCCGGCGGGCCCTGAGGCACTCAGGATATGCAAATACAGAATGCAGGCCCCAGAGAGCTGAGGTGCATATCAAAGGAAGGATTTCAGTGAGACCAGGCAAAGAAAAGCGCCGCATTCCTCACCTTGGGAGAGCTGGTTTTCCTTAGTTAACAATCACCTTTGGATGGTCCCCATTACCTGCGCCAGTCCCCTGCCCTGTCCCCTCCCCCCGGTACTTTAGCTCAGGGAGGAAGGAGCGCAGAGGGACTCGGCTGAATACGGGGCCTGCGCGCCTCGGAAGGAGTTTTCAGCCGCTTTCCCCACAGTCGGGAGGAGGGGCGCTGACGCTGCAGCCGGACCCTGCGCCTCCCTTACCCCGTTTCCCCTCAGGACGCTCAGCCGACCCCCTCCCCACGCCCACCAGGCCTCGCGAGCCAGGCCGAGGGCAGGGGCGAGAGGACGGACCGAAGTTCCCGGGGACCAGACGCTGGAGGCCGCTCTTTCTGCACAGCAGCGGCGGGTGGCAGCGAACCCCTGCCCCTCAGAAGCTGGTCTTGTGCTGCCGCCCGGGCACCGGACCAGGCGAAGGGTCGGCGCCCACTTACCCGGCCCGCCGTCCCCGCGACTGTCATGGCTTCGGCCGCCGGGGCACCTCCAGAGCCGGCAGCCTCAGTGAGGTCGCCCTCCCCTCGGGCTCCGGGGCAGTTCCGTGAAGGCGGAGGGAAGAGACCCCGCCCGAGCCGGGAGTTCCAGGTCTGAGGAAACGCGGGCTCTGTTCAGCGCGCAGTGGGTGGGACCGCTCTGCCCCGAGGCCTTCCGGGAGGGAGCGGGGCGGCGGGGGAGGGAGCCGCCAGGAGCGCAGGGCCCCGTCGGGGGTCCTGGAGGGGCGGCCCGGCCTGGGGGCCACGCCCACTGTGGCCGCAGCCCAGGCCTTTTTCCTGGAATCCTACACAAAAACATTAGAAAGATACACAGTCTATAGTAAATACTCACAAATGATTGTTGCTGCTGTGCTCACTATTCTATTAAAGGTGTAAAATCCACAAAACACTTTAAGTTCAAAATTAAATATGAATTTTTACCTTTCTAATTATGTCTCTGATATTCACAGTTGTGGTTAATGAATCAGAGACTGTGGCATCACTAGTTAAAAATGAGCTTGTTAAAAAAATAGAACTCAGGCCCACCGGACCTACTGAATCACAATCTGCAATTTTACAATCTCCCCAGTGTACTCGTGTACCCATGAATAGTTGAAAGGTACATTTCTACCTCGACAGGTCTTTTCTCTATGAGAAATACACACATTTTATCCAGTTTGATATAAATAAAACACTCAAAAATGCATATGCCTGTGTTGAAACCATCATTTTATCATTTCTTTTCCAGACAAGTATAGTCTCTATACTGGTTTTGTGGATCACATGCCATACTCTTTTCTTGTAGTTAGAAATAAGGTAGAGAAAGTTACTTTGTAAAAAATATATATATATGTATTAGTGGAGAATTGAAGACACTCTTCTAAATTAAAACCTTCCCTTAACTTGCTGTTTTCTTCTTGGGTCATATTATGAACTCTTCCAGTGGCCACATGGCATGTGTACGTTGAATTTCAGGGACTGCTGACATCCCAGGATGTGGCCATAGATTTCTGTCAAGAGGAGTGAGAATGCCTGGAGCAAGATCAACGGGAATTGTACAGGGATGTGATGTTAGACAAGTATAGGAACCTGCTGTCCTTGGGTGAGGATACCTTCCTTCCAGAATTCCTTATCCAACCACAGGGTTTGGAGTCCTTCATTTGTAGAATGTCTCCTGGAATCTTCTGCTTCCTACAATAGGGTTTCAGATTGCAACGTTTCAGGAAAGATTGGGAGTTTGTGGGTATAATTTTTCTTATTCTTTTAAAATTGCAGCCTCCCTTTTAATATACTTTGTAACTGCTTGGGATGTGTCTATATGAACTGTGTACTATATGCTTCTGTTATAGTCCTTACAATATTTTATTGCCTTATTTTCTCTAACAATTTTCCATGGATTCTTTGGGCTTAAGGTATATTAAAAGGGAGACTGCGAATCTGGGACTTCCCTGGTGAGGCAGTGATTAAGAATTCGCCTGCCAATGCAGGGGACCCGGTTCGATCCCCGGTCCGGGAAGATCTCACGTGCCACGGAACAACTAAGCCAGTGGGCCACAACTACTGAGTCTGCACGCCGCAACTACTGAAGCCGGTGTGTCTTGAGCCCGTGCGCCATTTATCTTTTGGAGAATAAAACCACTTCTGAGTGATTAAAATTTAGGCCAGCTAGTCAAAATGCTTTATCACCTGTTCTTCTAAAACACTGGTCAAAGGAACAAGTTTTACTAGGGATAACAGTGTAATTGTATTCTGGAGTTCATATGGGCAATATGGTTTATGACCTTGATGCTGGATCACGACTTTTCAACGGTATAACTGCTATTAATTGTCTGTTTGTTCAACGATTAAAGTCTCACGTGATCTGAGTTCAGACTGGAGTCATCCTGGTTGGTTTCTGTCTATTGCAGATTTCTTCCAGTATGAAAGGACAAGAGCAATACGGCTTACTTTACAAAATGTCTTCAAACTAAATGATGATATAATCTACATTCAATTAATTTATACATACCCTACTGTAGAACAGGGTTCGTTATGCTGGCAGTGCCCGGTAATTATGTAAAACTGAAACTTTTTCTGCACTGGTTCAAGTCCTCTTCCTAAGAATATGTTTATAATCAGCATTCTTTCACAAATTACCCAATTTAATTCACCATAGCATTCCTCATATTAACTAAATGGAAAATCCTAGGCTATATACATATCCAGAAAGGGCCAAAAATCATCAGCCCCCATGGATGTTTACAACCCATTGCTGAGGCATTCAAATTACTTATTAAAGAACCACTATGTCCATCAACATCATCAATTTATATATTATTGCCCCAATGCTAGCCTTAACCCTGACTCTCACAACATGAATTCCTCTTCCCATATCTTATCCACTAATTAATATAAATGTAGGCATATTATTTCTATTAGCCATATCACACCTAGCCATTTATTCCATCCTCAGATCTGGATGAACTTCACATTCAAAATACTCACTCACTGGAGCTCTAGGAACAATAGCACAGACAATCATCTCATATGAAGTAATGTAGCAGTTATTCTATTCTCAGTCTTACTGGTAAAGGGATCATTTACACTTTCAACAGTAATTATTACACAAGAACACCTAGGACTAATTTTCTCCTGACCCCTACCCAGAATTTGATTATCTCCGCAGTAGCAGAAATCCAGTGAAGCCCCACTTGATTTAACGGAAGTAGAATCAAAACCTGTACATGTCTTCAATGTAGAAAATGTAGCAGGCCCATTCACCCCGTCCTTTCTAGAGAATATGTCAATTTCCCTATAATAAACATTTCCACAGCAATCTATTTTTGGGAGCATTCGACAATCCCTAGGTGCCAGAATTATAGATTCTTTCATCTTGTAAATATAGTTTTTTTTAAAAAATAATTTTTATACTTTTACCACCTTTAAACAAAATGTACTCCATTGCTGTGGAATATTCCCTCATAGGAGCGTGCATGGTTCATTTCTGCATCCGTCTGTGATGGCCTTCAGGTTCCTTCAGGTTTGGCTCCTGTGGCTGCAAGTCCATGTCCGTGTGTCCTGGTGCAGGGCTGCTGGGTTTGTGTTCAACTGGGAGGAGCACTGTGGGTCTCTGTGCACGGACTTTGCTATCTGAGGCCCGATTGCTTCAGAATTGGTTGCATCTCCCCGTTGCGTACCAGGCTTTCCATTGCTCCACATCCTGCTGATATTTGATACTATGTCTTTCATGTCTGCCATTCTGGTAGGTGTATGCACAGTATTTTGCTTATGGCTTTAATCCCTCTGTTGTTAGTGAAGTTGTGCATCTTGTGGTATTCATGGACTACTTTCTGTTGTTTTTTAAAAAGTTTTAAAAATTGTGGTCTGGTACACATAACATAAAATGTACTATCTTAACCATTTTTAAGTGCACATTTCAGGGTCAGGAAGTAATTCACACTGTTGTGCAAACCTGACCACCATCATCCTCCAGAACTTTTTCATCTTGCAAAATTGAAACAGTCTCCATTAAACACTCACTCCCCATGGTCCCTCCCTCAGCCTCTGGCACTCAACATCCTACTTTATGTCTCTATATTTCCGACTGCTCCAGGGGCCTTGTATGAGTGGATCAAGCACTGTTTGTTTTTTTGTGTCTAGCTTACATCACTGAGCATAATGCCCACAAGGTTCATCCCTGCTGCATCCTGTGTCAGAATTGACTTCCTGTTTAGGCTGAATAGCATTCCCTTGTATTGATGGACCGTGTTTTTCTTCTCCATTCATCCATTAGTGGACACATGTAATAGCTACATTCATTTCTACTGTCATAATATTTGTGGAATAAAATCAGAAAGTCCTATGAATCAAAAGTCATTTGCCATTAACTTTTTTCTTAAACTTTTTGTTGTGGAAAACATCAAGGCTAAGAAAAGGGAAAAAGACATGTCAGCTTCACTTGTGTTCAGGAATTAATGCTTTACGGATTCACTTTATTCCCTGTGTGTGTGCTATGCGTGTGCGTGTGCCTGTTTGCATACATATGCTGTGCATGTGCATAGGTATGTGAACTTGCACACATTAGTGTGTGCATGGGCATATGGGTGCATGTGTGTTCACATGCTAGTGTGTGAATATATTTGTGCTGTGCACGTGCATATGTTTGTGTGTGTGCTGTGCCTGCCTGTGTGCACACCTGTGTGTTTGCTGGAACCACTTGCAAGTTGGCTGCAGACTGAATTGTGCCCCAGATATATCCGCACGCAGCTGCTCTAACAATCCTGCGTAGCCACGTAAAGGTCACAGATCTCAGGGATTTAAATGGATCGAGCAGGATATCCTGACACAGAGTTTGTCTTCCAATGACTGTCACTGTCTCAGTAACATCCTTCACACCTTCTTTAAGCCCCATTCAGGGTCCAGTTTAGACTCCCATTACATTCAGTCACTTGTCCCAGGTCCCCTAAAGCAACAATGTCACCGTTGGAGAGCCCGGCCAAGGCTGGGGGTGCCCCTCCCGTTGGCCTGGCCTCCAGGCCCTGCCCTTGGCTCCTGTTTCCTCATATCTCAGCCAGGCCCCGACTTGGATGGGGCCGCCACCTCTTTCCTCACAGGGTCCCATCGCCCAGTCAAGGGGGTTCATTCTCCCCAAACACAGCATCAGGAGTCGGGGGCTGACAGTCCCCACTGGGTCTCCTTCATGTGAGACCCTGTGCTGTTGAAAGAGCAGGCACCCTGCCCTCGGGGGTGGGGGACTGGGGGGCGACATGCGGCCCACGATGGGCAGGCGGGTCTCCGGGTGGGGCGAGCCAGTGTGCAAGGAGTTCCGCGGTGGGTTCTCCTCTCCAACGGCTTCTGTGCCCCTCCCTCTCCCCGTGCCTCCCCTCGAAGACAGCGCGGTGCCGGGACGGGAACCATGGGAGCCGTCAGCCACCGCCCCCTCTACACACACGCACACGCTGCAGGGAAGCAGAACCTGAGTGCAGGGCTCTCAGCGGCCCTGAGCGCCCCGCCCGGAATCGGCCCGCCGAATGGACAGACCGGATCTCCCGGCCCGGACCATGCAGGACTCTCCTGCCTGGGCTTCCAGTGTGGCCGCCTCCTTCTGGAAGCCTGGGAGGCTGGAATCAGGCCACTTCTTGTCTGTCCTGGCATCAGACTGGGCTGCACTCTAAGAAGTTCGTGGCTCGCCCGTGGATCCTGACCATCAGGTGGCCAGAGAAATTGGGAACATTTCTGTTTTGCCTGTTGAAATGTTTAATGACAAAGATTTTGTTCAGTTTACTGATGTGGGTGTCCAAAGATGAGAGACCCATGTGTGTGATCTGTACCTCCTATGAGATCAGCCCTAAGCTAGTTTAAACATGATCAAGTTGTGTCTACATGGTAGATTTAGACCTCTGCATGTCCTGTCTACTGATTATGTTTAGAGCTGACCATGTGTTGTCTACAATAAGAAGATTTAGACCTGACCATGTTCTGTGTACGCTAGGACTATGGGGACCTGGGTAGAGACCCGGCCTGGCCTCAGTACTGGGAAGCTCCGTGCCTGCATCTGAATGTCAGTGCTTAGATGTCTGGGGTCTGGAGCTGAGGTGGGCTTGTCTACGTAACAGCCTCTCTTCTGAGTGTGGTGACCTGGTCCTCCCAAGGGTCAGTGCTATGGTCGGGGCCTTAGTCTTAATCCCTGCAAGGTTCACCTTCCCTGGGGCTCGTGGAGAATCCTCAGGAGGACTACCTGGCAATAATTCCAATTTACCAGCACGTGCATGGTGCATAGGGAAGCAGGTTTAGCTGCTGAATTGATTGCAGGGCACGCAGATCGGGCAAAAGGCCGATGGGTGACAGCTGAGGCTGCTGCTGAGCTCTCCCTCCAGTCTACCGTCCCTACTCAGCAGAGTCCAGAGCTGCCCCTCGGCTTTCAGCCCTGCTGTCCTGTGAGTTTTCTCAACATGTAAGTGAGACGAGAAAGGACTGAGCATGCCAGCACCAGGGTCGTGTGTTCAACTCTAGTATGAAAGCTGTAAAAACAGTTAAAATCACACAGAACCAAAGTGAGAAGAGGAGGACTCCTCTGGGACAAGTGTGGGGAAAGGAGACCCACCTGACACTTTTTCCCATCCCAGGAGGTCCCAGGGACCCAGCTTGTTTCCACATTGGGGAAGCCCTCTGCAGAGCCATGGTGTCCTGACCAAGGGGACGTGTGACCCCAGGTGCAGGGTCTGGGGAGGTGAGGTCACCCTGGGACTGTGGACATGTGACCCAGGTGGAGGGTTCTGGGGAGGTGGGTCACCCTGGTGAGTGTGGATGTGTGGCCCCAGGTATAGGGTGAGGGGACTGTGTGGGTCTCACCATACCTGCATGGGTCAGGATCACATGGATGGGGAGACCGCATATGCGCTCTTTGCCTGCAGTGTGTCCTGTCCCCTTTGAGATTTCCAACCTCTGCATTAAGGGTGTTGTCCTGATTAACCTGTGGTTCCTTTTCTTCTCTTCATCTTGTCACAATCATATGAGGTCAGGCATGTTTGAGTGGGTTGCTGCTCTGTGTTCCGGTGAGTGACAACACTTGGTGGTATCGTATTAAGACTATAGCATATCATATGTCTAATCTATGGGGGTCAACACTGCCTGGGTCCCCCTGGACAGAGGTCAGGTGAGCACAGACTAGCCCCCCCTAAGAATGGTCTCCTACGTGCTCTGTGAGGGTACCGTGATGGACCCTAAGGTAGGGGACTGTGTCTGGGCCTCCGACATTTGTGATGAAGGGGAGTCGAAACGGAATCTCAATTAACAAGACATTATTTTAAGAATTTATTTTAAGTGAAATAAAACACACGTCACATACCCTTTACCATCATCACCATTTTAAGTGCACGTTTCTGAGGCATCAGATAGATTCACTTTCTCGTGGAGCCATCACCACCATCCCTAGAACTTTTCGTCCTGCAAAACCAAAATTGCACAACCATGAAAGTCTCATTCCCCATTCCCTCCCACTGCCCCTGGCACCGATATCCACTTCAGTCCCTGAGTTGTCGACTCCAGGGCACCCACTGGAGTGGAATCCTGCAGTGTTTGCTGACGGGTCATTTTGGAAGAGCTGACTTTCAGTCTGAAGCTCTGCCTGTTCGCATCTGAAGAATCTGCATTTAAGGAGAGGGTGTATGAGGAAGGGGGTGTATGCGGGACAAAGGTGTCCGGGGTGCAGGTGAGCCAGGACCTGACCAGCTGCCTTTTGGGTCCTCTGGTCCCATCTCTTGGTCTGTGCCTCATCTGCATCATCACTGTCCCCGCTGGCACCGCTGGGGTGTTGTTGTCTGAGTGAGAGTCCCCTGGTGCCCCTGCTCTCCTCCCCTCCTCCTGCTGGTTGCGGAGGGAACTGCTTGCTGTGTGGCCTCTACTCCTGAGGCATGAAGGACCCTGTAGCATGGACCTGCAGAGTGTGGGGTGTGGTCCCAAGAGCATGGGGCCCACATAGGACACAACATCGGGGCGTGACAAGTGCTAGGGCTGCCTCATCACTGACAGGGAATGTTGCCCAGATCCTGCTCCAGAGGGCGTGGTGGGTGGCCTGGGACCCTAGAGGCCCCATTCCTATACTGGTGCTTGGAGAGTGCATCCCCATGGGCTGCAGATTCACCCCATATCTCAGCCATATCCCTCTGTCCTGTCTTTGAACTCAGGAAAACGAGCTCTCTTGTCCGCAACATAGGCCTGGTCCTGTTGATATTAGGATTCTTTAAGTTAGGCGTCCTGGGATAGCAGCTCCTTTTAGGCCTGAGAAGGAACAACTCCGGAGTGTATAACAATTTCAGATGAAACTAATATTCAATGACTATCCCTATCTACTCGGTTGTTGACTTCTATTAGTCATTATTCTCCTGGTTTTAGCTCTGATGTGGGGATTACACATTAGTCAACATTTAAATCTTCGTAATCTGTGTATTTGTAGCTTCAGTATCATTACTGACCCATAGTTTTTTATGGTTTGGGAAGAGTTATTGATTTCATGTATCATGTAAAGGATTCACAATGATGATAGGGCAATTAAGATTACAATAATAGCTAGTAAATTGTTCACATTTTCTCTACCTGTGCATCTATTGCATACATATGAGTTTAGATGTCAATATTAGTGAAATGATATAGAGGACTAGAGAACTTATTTTAAAAATCACTATTAATGTGTGATGAAGAAAATGTAAAAGTTCTTCCATAATCGGTGATGTTGTATCTTGAGAGCCTAGATGAAATTGATATGCCTTAGTGATATACAGGATTTTAGCCTATCATTTAACTTTGACAAAGCTACATCACTTTTTACTTTTATCTCATTTATTGAGGAAGACATAATTGTTATGGTGTTGGCTTGAAACTGGTTGAAAAGTACTTGAGTCCTTCCTTATTTTACATTTACATAGGTAGGATCTTGAAACGTAGGATATGGTGGAGGACATCCGTGTAACCATTCTAGGTTAGGAGTAGCAATTCCCACTGCTAAGATTTCTTGTTCAGACACAAATGCTTTTCAAAGTATGAAGATTATTAGCATTACTGCTGCTACTGAGATGAATGAGCCTAAAGACAAAATATTTCATGTTGTGTGTGCCTCAGGGTACTCAGACTAACGTAGTGACATCCCTGAGAAGCCACGAAAGTGCTGCAGGAAGTAATATTTACTACTACAAATATACTTGTGAAGTGAATTTTTGCTTATGCTGAGTTAACTGTATAACCAGAGAATAGTGGGAATCAGTGTAGAAAGCCTCCTATAATAGTGAAGACTGCTCCCATGGACATTAGGTCATGGAAGTGTGCTACTACATAGTATGTATCCTGGAGGAAAATGTCTGGGGATGAGTTGGCTAAGATGATTCCTGTCAAATCACCTACTGTACAAAGAAAAACTAAAGCCTAAAACTCATAATATAGTGGGAGGTCATATAGTATTACCTCCGTGAACAG
This sequence comes from Balaenoptera physalus, assembly GCF_965194825.1. NCBI lineage: Eukaryota > Metazoa > Chordata > Mammalia > Artiodactyla > Balaenopteridae > Balaenoptera > Balaenoptera physalus. Next base: position 16,090 of record NW_028125351.1, read on the forward strand.
TTGCTAACCAGGGACTTCCCTGGTGACGCAGTGGTTAAGAATTCGTCTGCCAATGCAGGGGACACGGGTTCGAGCGCTTTTCTGGGAAGATTCCACATGCCGCGGAGCAAAAAGCCCGTGTTCCACAACTAGTGAGCCTGCCCTCTAGAGCCCGCAAGCCACAACTACTGAAGCCCACGCGCCTAGAGGTCGTGCTCTGCAACAAGAGAAGCCACTGCAATGAAAGGGCCGCACACCGCAACGAAGAGTAGCTGCCGCTCACCGCAACCAGAGAAAGCCCATGCGCAGCAACCAAGAACCAACTCAGCAAAAAAAAAAAAAAAAAACAAAAGAAAAAGAAAAATTAAATAAAGAGTTGCTAACCAGCTAGATACTTTTACTCCTGTAGGGATAGAAGTAATTACGGTAGCTGATGCAAAGTATGCTCCTGAGTCCACAGCTATCCCTATGGTAAACATATGATGGGCCCACAAGAGAACTCCTAAAAAACCAGTGGACATGACTCATACTATTCCCAGATAGCTGAAAGGCAATTTTTGTCCTAAATAGTATGTAATGATATGTGAGTTTATAACAAACCCTGTTAGGCCATGAATACAGACTTCAGGGTGAGCAAAGTATCAAAAGAGGTGTTGGTATAGGATTCGGTCTCCTCCTGCAGGGTCAAAGAAAGTAGTGTTTAGATTTCTATCTCTTAACAGCATGGTAATTCTGGCTGCTTGGACTGAGATTGGTAATTATAGTAATATGGCTATAGTTGTGGAAGATTAAACAAATAATGGTGTTTGGTATTGGGATATGACTGCTGGTTTTGTATTAAAGACTATAGTAATAAAAGTAATAATACCAAGAGTTGAGGAGACACCTGCTAAATGTAAGGAGAAAACAGTTAGGTCAACAGAGGCTCCTGCATGGGCCAGAATGCAGGCTAGAGCTGAATACACCGTCCCACTGGTACCAGAACCAGCTTCTACTATTGGTGATATGAGTAGGAGTAAGAATGATGGGGGAAGTAGTCAAAAGTTTATATGATTTATTGGGGGAAATGCTACTTCAGGTGTCCGAGTTATTAGTGGCCCAAGTCAGTTTTCAAAGCCTGCAATCATAACGGGTACAGCTATAAAGAAAATTATTACAAGTGCAGGGACTGTTATGACAACCTTACAGATTTGGGCATCTCCAAGTAGCGGTCCAGGTCAGCATAGCTCAGCCTGGATTAATATAATTAAGGTGCTGCCTGCCTACTCCAGCTCAAGCACCAAATAGTAAATATAAAATGCTGATATCTTTGTGATTTGTTGAAAATAATCAGCAGTATATAAAGAGAGGTAAAATGACTGAGTTAGCATTAGACTGTAAATCTAAAGACAGAGATTGAGCCCTCTTTCTGGCAAACCCTGTGGTGAATCAGCAAATTGAATTGTAACTTCAGAGAAGCAGCTTCAATTCTGCCAGTGATTATCCTGCCTTTTTTTTTTTCTTTTTTTCTTTCTCAAATGAAGGAGAAGTAGACTGAAGCCAGTTGACTAGAGGATTTGAAAGTTAACTAAAGTTTCCTGGGGTTAAAACTCATCAATCTCTTAAAGATTTGGCTTCAATACAGTGTTTGCTTTACATTCAATTGATGTAGAATAAAGTCTTGCGATCCTTATTTTTAGGAATTAAGTAAATTTCACTTGTTTAGGGTTTTGAAAGCTCTTGGTCTGAACTAACCTAAATTCCTAGTCCAGCACCGATAGAATGGGTGTTGTGTGTAGTAACCGTGTGGGTATTCTGATTGGTAATGATAGAAAGGTTATTTCTTTGTATGTTCAAATTGTTTTGTGTTTGTGTTGTTTAATGAAGGGAATATAGTTAGTGATGTGGAGTATGTTAGCTGCAAGTAGAAATATATGCTGAGGACAGCTATGATGGCTATTAGTGTTGGTAGAATGATGTTGTCGTTTTTGTTATCTCTTGGATAATTATTCATTTGGGTAGAAAGCCTGATAGTGATGGGCGATGTCCTAATGATACTATAATGGTGAGGAAAATGATTGTGATGGGAGGTGTTTTATCTCATGTGTGTCATAATGATACTCTTGTAGTACATGATCTGGGCATAAATAAGAAGAAGATAGTGTTGTTATGATATAAATTAGTATGTTTAGGATTGTTATAATCTGAATATACATTATAAGAGCTGTTATTCATCCTATATGGGCAATTGATGAGGAGGGTGTAATATTTTCCAGGTGAGTATGGCGAAGTCTGCCTCAGCCTCCAGCTATGATTTATAGTATCACTATGATTAATAGTATATTTAGGTAGATGGATGGTGACATGTGGTATAAATCTGATAGGGGTGCAATTTTGTCATGTTGATAGCATCAGGTCTGCTGTTCATGGGATGCCTCGTGTGACTTCAGGCACTCAGAAGTGAAATGGGGAAAGTCCTACTTTTGTGACAAGGGCGATTGTCATGAGGGTGGATGCTGCTGGATTAAAGATTCTTGTTATTCATTGTGCTCTTTGACCAGAGTATATTAGATTAATGATAATAGCCATTATAAGTAGTATTGATGTGGTGGACTGTTTTAGGAAATATTTGTTGGATGCTTCTGTAGCTTATGGGTTCATGTTTTTTATTAGAATGGGGATACCATTAACCAGTGTGAGCTGGTTATACAATTATATTTCCTGAGAAAATGGTCAGTAGAATGATGGTAAAAACCATGAGAGTTTATTAGCACAGGAAGGATATACAAAAATATTTTGGGGGTATGGGCCTGAAGCTTACTTAGAGAACTTTACTATATAGCATGTGGTGTAATGTGGTAGGTAGCATGGAGAATGTAAAATTATTAGGAAGAATTCAATTCCAGGAATAAGAGCATTGAAACCTCTATGATTTACTCTATCAAAGTAACTCTTTTGTCAGACATATTTCTTAAATTTGTGGTGGGTTGCCTGGTATGATGACAAGTAGTGAAAACTCTCATATACATTAGGTTAATGTTAGTCGTAAAAATACTTTTCATAAGAGATGTATGCGTTGATCATATCAAAATTGTCGGTAGGAGACTCAAATTCATAGAAAGGAGATTGTTAGATGTGTTTTAATGATGACTTGGGCTGTATATAATTCTGGCACCTAGGGATTGTCGAATGCTCCTAAAAATAGATTGCTGTGGAAATGTTTATTATAGGGAAATTGACATATTCTCTAGGAGGGACGGGGTGAATGGGCCTGCTACATTTTCTACATTGAAGACATATACAGGTTTTGATGCTACTTCCGTTAAATCAAGTGGGGCTTCATTGGATTTCTGCTACTGCGGAGATAATCAAATTCTGGGTAGGGGTCAGGAGAAAATTAGTCATAGGTGTTCTTGTGTAATAATTACTGTTGAAAGTGTAAATGATCCATTTATCAGTAAGACTGAGAATAGAATAACTGCTACATTACTTCATATGAGATGATTGTCTGTGCTATTGTTCCTAGAGCTCCAGTGAGTGTGTATTTTGAATGTGAAGTTCATCCAGATCTGAGGATGGAATAAATGGCTAGGTGTGATATGGCTAATAAAAATAATATGCCTGCATTTATAGTAATTAGTGGATAAGTTATGGGAAGAGGAATTCATGTTGTGAGAGCCAGGTTTAAGGCTAGCATTGGGGCAATAATATATAAATTGATGATGTTGATGGACATAGTGGTTCTTTAGTAAGTAATTTGAATGCCTCAGCAATGGATTGTAATTATCTTTGGGGGCTGATGATTTTTGACCCTTTCTGGATTTGTATATAGCCTAGGATTTTCCATTTAGTTAATATGAGGAATGCTATGGTGAATTAAATTGGGTAATTTGTGAAAGAATGTTGATTATAAATATATTCTTAGGAAGAGGACTTGAACCAGTGCAGAAAAAGTTTCAGTTTTACATTATTACCGGGCTCTGCCACCGTAACGAACCCTGTTCTACAGTAGGGTATGTATAAATTAATTGAATGTAGATTATATCATCATTTAGTTTGAAGACATTTTGTAAAGGAAGCCGTATTGCTCTTGTCCTTTCATACTGGAAGAAATCTGCAATAGACAGAAACCAAACAGGATGACTGCAGTCTGAACTCAGATCACGTGAGACTTTAATCGTTGAACAAACAGACAATTAATAGCAGTTATACCGTTGAAATGTCGTGATCCAGCATCAAGGTCATAAACCATATTGCCCATATGAACTCCAGAATACAATTACACTGTTATCCCTAGTAAAACTTGTTCCATTGACCAGTGTTTGAGAAGAACAGGTGATAAAGCATTTTGACTAGCTGGCCTAAATTTTAATCACTCAGAAGTGGTTTTATTCTCCAAAAAATAAATGGTTCACTGGCTCAAGACACACTGGTTTCAGTAGTTTTGTCGTGCAGACTCAGTAGTTTTGGCCCAATGGCTTAGTTGTTCCGTGGTACGTGAGATCTTCCCGGACCGGGGATCGAAACGGGTCCCCTGCATTGGCAGGCGAATTCTTAATCACTGCATCACCAGGGAAGTCCCAGATTCGCAGTCTCCCTTTTAATATACCTTAAGCCCAAAGAATCCATGGAAAATTGTTAGAGAAAATAAGACAATGAAATATTGTAAGGACTATAACTGACGCATATAGTGCACAGTTCATATAGACACATCCCAAGCAGTTACAAAGTATATTAAAAGGGAGGCTGCAATTTTAAAAGAATAAGAAAAATTATACCCACAAACTCCCAATCTTTCCTGAAACGTTGCAATCTGAAACCCCATTGTAGGAAGCAGAAGATTCCAGGAGACATTCTACAAATGAAGGACTCCAAACCCTGTGGTTGGATAAGGAATTCTGGAAGGAAGGTATCCTCACCCAAGGAGAGCAGGTTCCTATACTTCTCTAACATCACATCCTTGTACAGTTCCCATTGATCTTGGTCCAGGCATTCTCACTCCTCTTGACAGAAATCTATGGCCACATCCTGGAATGTCAGCAGTCCCTGAAATTAAACGTACACATGCCATGTGGCCACGGGAAGAGTTCATAATATGACCCAAGAAGAAAACAGCAAGTTAAGAGAAGGTTTTAATTTAGAAGAGTGTCTTCAATTATCCACTAATACATATATATATATATATTTTTTTTTTTTTACAAAGTAACTTTCTCTACCTTATTTCTAACTACAAGAAAAGAGTATGGCATGTGATCCACAAAACCAGTATAGAGACTATACTTGTCTGGAAAAGAAATGATAAAATGATGGTTTCAACACAGGCATATGCATTTTTGAGTGTTTTATTTATATCAAACTGGATAAAATGCGTGTATTTCTCATAGAGAAAAGACCTGTCGAGGTAGAAATGTACCTTTCAACTATTCATGGGTACACGAGTACACTGGGGAGATTGTAAACGTGCAGATTGTGATTCAGTAGGTCCGGTGGGCCTGAGTTCTATTTTTTTAACAAGCTCATTTTTAACTAGTGATGCCACAGTCTCTGATTCATTAACCACAACTGTGAATATCAGAGACATAATTAGAAAGGTAAAAATTCATATTTAATTTTGAACTTAAAGTGTTTTGTGGATTTTACACCTTTAATAGAATAGTGAGCACAGCAGCAACAATCATTTGTGAGTATTTACTATAGACTGTGTATCTTTCTAATGTTTTTGTGTAGGATTCCAGGAAAAAGGCCTGGGCTGCGGCCACAGTGGGCGTGGCCCCCAGGCCGGGCCGCCCCTCCAGGACCCCCGACGGGGCCCTGCGCTCCTGGCGGCTCCCTCCCCCGCCGCCCCGCTCCCTCCCGGAAGGCCTCGGGGCAGAGCGGTCCCACCCACTGCGCGCTGAACAGAGCCCGCGTTTCCTCAGACCTGGAACTCCCGGCTCGGGCGGGGTCTCTTCCCTCCGCCTTCACGGAACTGCCCCGGAGCCCGAGGGGAGGGCGACCTCACTGAGGCTGCCGGCTCTGGAGGTGCCCCGGCGGCCGAAGCCATGACAGTCGCGGGGACGGCGGGCCGGGTAAGTGGGCGCCGACCCTTCGCCTGGTCCGGTGCCCGGGCGGCAGCACAAGACCAGCTTCTGAGGGGCAGGGGTTCGCTGCCACCCGCCGCTGCTGTGCAGAAAGAGCGGCCTCCAGCGTCTGGTCCCAGGGAACTTCTGTCCCTCCTCTCGCCCTAGCCCTCGGCCTGGCTCGCGAGGCCTTGTGGGCGTGGGGAGGGTGTCGGCCTGAGCGTCCTGAGGGGAAACGGGGCAAGGGAGGTGCAGGGTCCGGCTGCAGCGTCAACGCCCCTCCTCCCGACTGCGGGGAAAGCGGCTGAAAACTCCTCCCGAGGCGCGCAGCCCCCTTATTCAGCCGAGTCCCTCTGCGCTCCTTCCTCCCTGAGCTAAAGTACCGGGGGGAGGGGACAGGGCAGGGGACTGGCGCAGGTAATGGAGAACATCCAAAGGTGATTGTTAACTAAGGAAAACCAGCTCTCCCAAGGTGAGGAATGCGGCGCTTTTCTTTGCCTGGGCTCACTGAATTCCTTCCTTTGATATGCACCTCAGCTCTCTGTGGCCTGCATTCTGTATTTGCATATCCTGAGTGCCTCAGGGCCCGCCGGCTCACATTGGAGGGCTGCAAGTGCTGAAGACTGTGACATCCTTTGTTTACTGATAGGGCAAGAACTATTCCATTTCTCACAGGCTTGAGGGGCAGACAGTGGAAAAAAGTCAGAGAATCTCACTCGGCCTGTACTTTGGTTTACATATAGATAATATTTATACTTAACTGTGCTAATAGAGGTTCTCAAGTCCAATCAACTTGCACTACTGCCCTCTATGTATCAATTTCATCAATATCATAAGATAAATGCCTATAGAATTGACTTAATCCATTTAAAGAGGATAATGATTTTTAAAGGAAACATAATAGAAATATAACAACAAAACCTTTACCACTAAAGGCTGGGTCTGGAACACCCTAAATAAATGTTCCATTGTTAAAATATTGAAAGATGTAGTCAATAGAAATATCAACAAAAATGACAAATAATAAGGGTAGCAGAATGTTGAAATGTTCTATCTTTATCATTAAAGTGGCAGAAAATCATTTATTAGTAGGCACTGGGGGCAGAAGATGCCTGATTTTATATCTGTGTCATATTTGTGCAGTTGTTTCAACAAGTAACTTAAAGACAAAATGGAAAAACAAGGAGGTTTGTGCCTGAGATCATGTTGATGTGAAACCAGGGATGGCCACCTTGTGCCAGGTGAGTTAAGTTTACCTGGCAGGTAGACCGCAGAGCTCCTGGGAAGCAAGGGTTGGAATTTTTCTGCTGGGTGCCCCTTAGGTTCTGTGACTTGACTGACTGTGAGTCATGTTTCAGGAAAGACCTGATCACAGGAAAAGGGTGGGAATAGAGTGATTTGGGGAGCAGCTAACAACATTCATCACAGCTCACGGCCTGAATGAATTTTAAAGAAACAGGAAAACAAATGCTTCTTATGGAATCAGAGAATGTGAGGGCTGGACAATCCCAGAAAATGAGGAACACCCATCCCATTTTCCAGATGACAAAACAGAGGTCCAGCAAGGTGAAATCCCTCACCCATGTTGCACCCGTCTCTCCTCCCCACTACGTGGTTCATGAAAGCAGGACTCTTCCTGTCTTGATCACTGCTGAACCCCAAAAAGGGCCAGGCATCTAGCAGCTGCTTCAAAAATTTGGGTTGACTGTAGGAACAATGCTTTTTCTTTCTTTCTCACTCTTATTCAGGATTGTGCCAAGAACTCCCCAGGTTGCAATGTAATTCGATAAATGTAAATATTAATTGAGTTTTGTTGTGATGAGGACTTAGGCTTTGAAGGTAACAGACTTGGTTCAGATCTTGGTTCTGCCACTCTATAGCTGTTTTGCTTTGGGAAAATTACTAAACCTCTCTGAGATTATTTCCTCCTTTGTAAAGTGGGGATAAATCTATGTGAGCCAGCAGAGCACCTGCATGAGAGATGTGCACTAAATATTGGTCTTTCTCACTTTCCTACGCCATCTCTCTGTTCTTCCCAGAGAAGCTGTACAGAAGGATATAGTACTTTTGTTTAAAATAGTTAACTAATTAATTAATTAATTTGTTTTTGGCTGCGTTGGGTCTTCGTTGCTATGGGCAGGCTTTCTCTAGTTGCGGAAAGCGGGGGCTACTCTTTGTTGCGGTGCGCGGGCTTCTCATTGCGGTGGCTTCTCTTGCTGCGCTTGTTGTGGAGCACCGGTTCTAGCCGCGCGGGTTTCAGTATTTGTGGTCTGCAGGCTCAGTAGTTGTGGCCCATGGGCTTAGCTGCTGCACGGCATGTGGGATCTTCCCTGACCAGGGCTCGAACCCATGTCCCCTGCCTTGGCAGGCAGATTCTTAACCACTGCGCCACCAGGGAAGTCTGATATAGTACTTTTTAAAGAGGGGTTTGAATTTATTTCAGATTGTGTACATTTTTCTTGTAGAAAAGATTATTCCACTATAGAAACATAAACACGCAAAACCACTCCAAATGCAGTAGTCTATGGTTTAGATATTATCAGTCACATTTTATAAGTAATTGGGCAAATGCCAAAGCATTAGGTACTGGGGCGTAAGAAGACTCAAATCTGGGGTGATCCCACCCCAATTTCAAGAGCAGGGTGTGCTTTTCAAATCCATGTTTCATCTGGTCTTTGTTTCTCATCCATCCTCTCTCTGTGTCTGCCTTTCTCAAGAAGGCTCCGATCCTCGGCTTTCACACCCTCCCGGCTGGCTGTGCCACAGCTCCCGGCCTGGAACCTCTGCGTGCCTGAGTGTGCCTGCTCCCCCTGTGCATCACCAGCTTTGCCAGGGAGCTGCTGTATCGTGCACTGCTTGCTGTACCCAGAGTACCTGGACCCTTCTGGTACATGAAGTGCACCCTCCTCACAATGTGTGCAGCCCATCCCCTTACCTTATATCCTGCCTCTAAGCCAGGCTTGGGGGTGACTACAGTATGCATTCAGCTGTGTGAGGTGCTGGGATCAAAGTGAAGTTCCCAACTTTTGAAGTGGCAGGCTTGAGGGGCACACAGTGATTTAAAGTCGGGTCACCTGACTTAAAGGGGGGACTGATTGATTTAAAGCCAAGGCAGCTGACTTAAAGCCTGCGTCCCTCAGCTGCAGGACGAGACCAACTTTGGCGGTGCACGGGTTCGCTCCAAGCCAGCACTGCTGTTCAGGAAGAGATTCCAGTAGCGCCTTAGTGCAGGGGGACTTGGTCCGTTGTCTTGCCCCTGCCCTCAGAGGGGGGCCACCTGCCCTTCTGGAGAATCAGGGAGGGGGAAGTGCAGAGTCCCGGCTGGAGTTGCGGCACCGCTTGTCTGATGGCAGGGAAAGGGGGACAGGGCTGTGTGGTGTCCTGGGGCTGGACTCAGCAGGTCGACTCAGCCTCTCAGCCTCCTAACCTCCCCCCCCACACACTCCACAAGAGTTTCCAATAATATGTAATTGCGCCTTAGGTTCTCGGTCTTCAAACTCATCCCCAGGCTCCCAGGTCCCTTGATTCAGCCAATTCCTCTGTGCTCTTTCTTCTATTAGATACAGTCCCAGAGGGAGTGGCTGGGGGATGGGACTGGAGGGATGCCGGCAGCATTGGCCTCAGCTGACTAAAGAGATCCGGGGCCTGCGCTATCACACATGTGCGAGGACCCTTAAGGCGGAATCGAGGGGGCCAGTTAGAGGCAGTCCTTGCTGCCTTAAGTGAGTATGGATCACCGTCGGGTGGGGAGCACGCTGACCCCTGAGAAGTACTGTTGGGAGGATGTGTTCCTCCCTCGGCTTCAAGGACGTGGGTGGGCTTCAGGGCTCCAGTTCCCCTCCAGGCCTCCAGGCCCGACTGCACCGCAGCGGCCTTGCAGACCCGCCTTCCTGTCCCAGAACATGCCAGGCTCCAGGAAGAATCCAGACAGCAGAGATGGTGCCTGAGGGCTCCAGCTTGAAAACTGCTGTCCCTGGGGACCCAACCGTGGAGGGAGGAAGGGTGAAGGGAGTGGGGGGGTGGGGTCGGGAGGGGTGGCTGCCCTGGGAGACGTTGAGAGAGAAATATCGCCCCCCACACCCCCTGCCCCTGCAACTGACCCATTGATGCCATAGGATCTCAGGGCCTTTTAGTCAGAGATGCCTCTGCTTCTTTACTCCTGTGTTCAAAACTATGCAAAACCAACTCTTCATCCTCTTGCTGCCTTGCCAGGACTTTTAAAGCACTGTTCTTTTGAAACACTCGTTCCCTAAACTGCAGTTTGGAGCTGTCCCAGCTATTTAAAAGTGTTCTCCTTAAACTGAGACTAAATCCTACTCTTTTGGAAAAACGGCCTTCACTTCACTGGAGATCATCTTTTCTGCCCATTCCTTCCTTCTACTGCCCTCTTAAGAACCCCTGTGCTCAAAGAGCTTGGTGATTTATTTTTTGCTTGATGTCAAAAAGAAACCTTCCCCATGCACCCCAAAAAGCTTTCCTGGAACATAGGTGTTTCACAACCATGACAGTGTTTTGCAGTTAGTATACACTGGGTAGTGTGCCTAGCAATCCCTCCAAGAGCCAGAGGTGAGCAGACCTTTACTTATTTGATTGGATGCCCTTCAAGTTTAGGAAGGTCCCATTCTTATGACCCAGCAGGTAAGACAGAGCCCTGGATGGCTGTGGTTGTGATTAGATAACTTCTGATGATTTTATTTCCCTTACTGAGCTGCTGCTTCTAGGTTAAATTCGTTTTATTACCTGTCCATTTTTAAAGAAAGGCTGACAAAGTCACTGTAATAGGTCAGGAGTCTGAACTCAGGGTTGGTCAAAGGTACTCACAGGGAGGAAGGTGGATAAAAATAGGTGGGTAAAATAGGAGGGTTGGCAAGTACAGCCAGGACACCCGTGTTCATCATGCATACTAATAAAGGCCAGAATCTCCTCATTTATCTCTGGTGGGAAGTTCTGATGGTTTCACAGGATCAAACTCAAATCATATTCAAACTAGGGGATTTCCCTGAGCATAAAAGGAAGTATCCGTCCCTAGCAGGAGTCGCTGCCGAGGAATAAAGACGTAGATGTAGAGAACGGACCTGAGGACACAGGGAGGGGGAAGGGTATGCGGGGATGAAGTGAGAGAGTGGCATGGACATATATACACTACCAAAGGTGAAATAGATAGCTATTAGGAAGCAGCTGCCTATAGCACAGGGAGATCAGCTCAGTGCTTTGTGACCACCTAGAGGGGTGGGATAGGGAAGGTGGGAGGGAGACACAAGAGGGAGAGGATATATGTATATGAATAGTTGATTCACTTTGTTATACAGCAGAAGCTAACACAACAAGGTAAAGCAATTATACTCCAATAAAGATGTTAACAACAACAACAACAACAAAAAACCCAAAATCTAAGTCAATCAAGCCAACGGAGACAATGTATGTGTTTACAGTTCAAGAAATCCACAAGGGAATCCTTTATTCTGTAGGCAATGAATGGTCCATTCGAAAAGGAAAAAAACTTTCTAAAATGTTGTCTTTCCATTTATTGTTCAGAACATCATTTTTATACCTCTGCATTTGTTACTATTCAAAGCCAAGTCACGTGAGTTACAGGGAAGCAGCTGATGGATTTAAAGTTGGGTCACTTGATTTAAAAACCAGTGGCAGTTGATTGATTTAAATCCCGGTCATATGACATGAGGAGGGGGTGCTAAAAACTGCTTTTTCATCTCTGGCTCAGAATATCATATTTACCTTGGTTTTTCTTATGATTTAGAAAACTTGAGCTGTCTCTCCTTGGAATCATCAGGAGAAAAATACAGTATTTCAGGTTCATTCTTGAAACCAACTTCTCACGGTTAAGGTGTATTGGCTAAAATATCTTCCTTCTTCAAGAGATTCCAAACCTCTGTAAGACACTTCATTGTAATTGGAGAAAAAAGAAGAATGAATTCAGGCCAGCAGCTGCAGGAGGCCAAGGCAGTCCCCAGGACTAGGGAAGGAGGAGGAGGAAGGACTGAGAGTTGCCATTAGAGCAGACAACCTCCAGAGGGCGCTGAAGCACCGGCAGAGCCCACCTGCCACTCCCAGTTTGGCACTCCAGGGTCAGATTTGGGTTTGGAGATGGGGTTGCTGTAACCCCAAGGAGGTGAGCAGAGAGGAGGAGTTGATTACCGGTCTCCTCTGACTCTCTGACCCAAATTGCCTGGCTTCACAGGGGGGACAGGGTTTTGCTTTCAGCAAACTGATGGGGCACTTCCAGGCTGGTCGGGTTGCCCAGTGGCCCGACAGCCTGACAGGCTGACTGCGGTGTGACTGCCCTTTGTTTCTCCAGAATCTGTGCATCAGGAGGTGCATGGGTGCGGGAGCCCATCCACCGCCCCTCCCCCCAAGGGGGATGGCACCTTCCCTGGCTGTACCCTATGATCACCAGGTACTTGAAATGAATGCAAGTTTTTTGACTTCAAGGAAAAGCTCACATAACCGTTTCTTCCTCATAATGTGTGGGATTTACTATAATGGAAGGACATTAGAAAGAACAGGTAGAAAACTCACCTGTTGGTCTCCATGTAGGAGTTTATTTTGCATGAATCCCTCCTACGTGAGTAGATAGCAGAGGTTTATTTTTGTTCCCGTGTGTGTAGTTGTGGCAGAGGATGTAGGTATGGTGATTTGAAGCCCTCAAAGAAATATTCTCAGAACTCTCAAGATTTCTCTTGATCGGAACCGAAAGAGACCTGGAAAAGGAGGAAAAGAAAAGGAGAAGGGAGAACGAATGACTGTTTCTCAGTAAATTCACCTTCCTGGTTGATTGTTCTGTCTTCTCATTTCTTTTAACTTCTATGTATGTCTAATGGAATAATGTAGAAAGGCTGATTTTTATGCTTTAAAAGATTTTACATCACAAAGAAACTAGAAGTGGCTAACAGAACTTATTCAAATCAATTTTGCATAGAGACTTTGATATTAAATTTGGATACTAAAATGGGTTTATCCCAATTTTCTCTTTCTTTTTGAGTGAATATTTGTAACATATTTTTGTAGATAATAATTTATCCTAGATATACAAAATTGTGAGAATGGGTACCATTTTTTACCACTTAAATGATTTCTTTTAAATGAATAGATTGTACACTTTAAATGCCAATGTTGTGTCTTACGTGTTGTTTTTTAATTCCTTGATTTCCAAAACTTGTGTTTATTTAATTGATTTCTATCTAATAATCTGTGTCTCCCCTTTATTGTTTCTTACTTTACATTTTATTGATCTATAGTTAATTTACGTTATTATATTAGTTTCAGAGGTACAGCATAGTGATTCATAAATGTTTAGGTTCTTCTCCATTTATAGTTATTATAAAAGAGTGGCTATATTCCCCATGCTATACAGTACATCACTGTAGATTATTGATTTTATACATAGTGGATTGTACCTCAAAATCTCCTACCACTATTTTGCTCCTCCACCCTATCTCTCCCTGCTGGTAACCACTAGTCTGTTCTTTAATCTGTGAGTCTGTTTTTTTGTTGTTATTGTATTCAATTTTTTAGATGCCACGTGTAAGTGATAACATACCATGCTTGTTTTCTCATACCATGCCATGCTTTTTTTCTCATAACATGCCATGCTTGTTTTCTCTGCGGTTTATTTTACTAAGCATAATACCCTCCAAATCCATCCATGTTCTTGCAAATGGCAAAATTTCATTTTTTGCTGAAGTCATCATAAAAAATCTTTTTTATCCACGAAGCTATTGATGAACACTTAGTTTGACTCTATATCTTGGCTATGGCAAATAACACTGTTATGAACATTGGTGTGCAGTTATTTTTTTTTGAAATAGTGTTTTTGTTTTCTTCTGATATACCCAAAAGTGAAATTGCTGGATATTATGGTAGTTCTATTTTTCGTTTTTTGTGGAACCTCCATTCTGCTTTCCACAGTAGCTGAACTACTTCACATTCAAATCAAGAGTGTACAAGAGTTTCCCTCTCTCCACATCCTCACCAACCTTTGTTATTTGTGATCTTTTGGATGACAGCCATTCTGACAAGACTGAGGTGATATATCTCATAGTTTTGATTTGCATTTTACTGCCGATTAGCTATGTTTAGCATCTTTGTGAGTTCTGGCTGTCTATATGGAGTTTTTCCTTGGAAAAAAAATGTCTATTTAGGTCTTCTCATTTTTTTAAAAAAGATTTTGGGTGTTTTTTTTGATATTGAGTTGTATGTGCTGTTTCTGTAGTTTAGGTATGAACCCTTGCTTGGTCATCTTTTTTGATGTTAACCTCTTATCATGTGCAAATATGGTCTCTCCCTCAGCAGGTTGTCTTTTCATTTTGTCTTTGGTTTCCTTTGCTGTGCAAAATCTTTTAAGTTTAGTGAAGTCCCATTTGTTTATTTTTGCTTTTGTTTCATTTGCCTTAGTAGACTGAACCTAAAACTGTTGCTATCATTTATGCTGAAGAATGTTCTATATTTTCCTCTAGGGGTTTTATGGTTTCTGGTCCTACATTTAGGTCTTTATTCAGTTTTGCATTTATTTTATATATGGTGTGCTAAAATAATCTAATTTTATTCTTTTCCATGTAGCTGACCAGTTTTCCCAGTACCACTTATTGAAGAGACAGTTTTTTCTCCATATTGCCTGCTTTGTCATAAATCAATTAAATATAAGTGTGTGGGCTTATTTCTGGGATCTCTATTCTAGTCCAGTGATCTTTGTGTCTCTTTTTGCTCTGGTACCTTTCTCTTTGATTACTGTCGCTTTGCAGTATCGTCTGAAGTCAAGGTGCGTGATGCCTCCAGCTGTGTTCTTTCTCAAGATTGTTTGGCTATTTGGGGTCTTTGTGTTTCTATACAAATTTTAAAATTACTTTTTCAAGTTCTGTGAAAATGCTTTGGTATTCTGATAGGGATTGCATTAAATCTGTAGATTGTCTTTGATAGTATGGTTATTTTAACAGTATTAATTCTTCCAGTCGATGCACATGCTATATTTTTCCATCTTTTTGTGTTGTCTTCAACTTCTTTCACCAATGGCTGATAGATTTCTGAGCACATGTCTTTTACTTGCTTAGGTGTGTTTATTCCTAGGTGTCTTATTCTTTTTGATGTCATTGCATATGGTATAGTTTTCTTAATTTTTCTTTCTGACAGCTTTGAGTTTTGTTTTTTCTTCTTTTTCTAATTCCTTCAGGTGTAATGTTAGATTGTTTATTTGATATTTTTCTTGATTCCTAAGAATAAGCTTGTATCACTATAACTTTCCCCTGTGAACTGCGTTGGCTGTGTCCCATAGACTTTGGATCATTGTGTGTTCATTTTAATTTGTCTTGGGTATTTTTAGAATCCCTCTTTAATTTCTTCAGTGTTCCTTTCTTCCCCTTTTATTCCCTTCATCTGTGATGTGAGGACTATCTTTAATATTATGTTTGGATTTCTTTCAGTTTTGTTTATGTGTGTGTGTGTGTGTGTGTGTGTGTGATTATTTAAGTTGCTGAGCTCTTAATTTCACATGGACACTAACAACCCTGCATTGTTACTCTGCTCCCCCACAGTTACTGAATTTGACCTTATATTTTACATCTACTTGTTTTGTGTGTCCCTTAACTTCTTATTGTGAATATAGATGATTTTATTACTGTTTTTTTTCATCCTTCCTATTAGCTGTGTCCATGGTTGATTTACTACCTTTGTTGAATATTTGCCTTAACCAATGAGGTTTTTCCTTTAGAAAGTTTCCTTTCCTAATTTTTATGTTTCAATCGTGACCTTTTCTTTTTCACTTAGAAAAGCCCCTTTAAGATTTCTCATAAAGCTGGTTTGACGATGCTGAGCTCTTTTAGTTTTGCTTCTCTGTAAAACTTTAGATCTCACCATCAAAGCTGAGGGAGAGCCTTGCTGGGTAGAGTATTTTTGCTTATAGGCTTTTCCCTTTCATGACTTTAAATATACCATGCCACTCCCTTCTGGCATGCAGAGGTTATCCTGAAAAGTCAGCAGATAACTTTATGCAATTTCCCATGTTTGTAACTTGTTGCTTTTCCTTTGCTCCTTTTAATAGTGTCTTTTTATCTTTATTTTTTTTTTCCATTTTAATTACAATGAGTCTTGGTGTGGTCCTCTTTGGGTTGATACTGTTTTGGCCTTACTGTGTTTACTGGACTTGGATGTCTGTTTTCTTTCCCAGGTTAGGGAAGTTTTCAACTCTTATGTCTTCAGGTATGTTCTACACTGCTTTGTCTTTCCTTTTCGCTTCTGGGACCAGTATAATGCAAATATTAGTACACTTGATGTTGTTTCACAAGTCTGTTCAACTTTCCTCATTTCATTTTAATCTGTTATTTTACCGTTCATCTTCAGTGATTGCCAGTACTCTGTCCTTCAGTTTTCTGATTCATTCCTCTGTATCATTTAGTCTACAGTAGTTTCCTTTAATGTATTTTTCATTTCAGTTATTGTATTCCTCATCTCTGTTTTGTTGTTCTTTAATGTCTAACTCTTTTTAAAAAAAATCTAACTTCTTGCTCTGGTCGTCCATTCTTCTCCTGAGTTCTTTGATCATCTTTACAGTCATTACCTTGAACCCTTTGTTGAGGAGATTGGCTATCTCCACTTCACTTAGATCTTCTTCTGAATTCTTATCTTGGTCCTTCATTTGGATCGTGTTTCCGTGTCACCTCATTTTTCTTAACTTCCTGTTTTTATTGCTATGTGTGTAGTAGGTTCGTTACATTTCCTGACCTTGGGGAAGTGGCCTTTTGTAGGAGCTGTCCTATGGGTCCCAGCAGCCCCCTCTCCCCTGGTCACTAGAGCTATATATTCTAGGTGTATGTACCCCCTATGTGGGCTGCTTGGGCTCTTCTGCTGTGGTGGGCTGACTACTGTGGGTAGTCTGGTAGGCTTGGCTGCCCCCAGACTGCTTGTTTGCCAGGCTCTGCCTTGTATGGAGGCTGTCTGTGCTGCTTGGTGAGACTAAATCATAAGGCAGCTGGCTGCACAACCCTGGGGGACACCAAATCTGGTGCTGGTTCACTTATGGGTAGAATTGCAGTCCAGGTGATATCAGGGCTAGTGCCCAGTCACTGGTTCTGGGGCTATGCTGGCTACTGGGAGGAAGAGACAGGTTCTGCGTTCTGGCTGCAGGGCCCAAGAGCCACAGAGTTGGTGTTGGATCACTGTTCCTGACACAGCTCTCTGCAGGGCCGGGGGTATCCCTAATCTTGTGTTGGCATTCTGATGGGCAGGGTCAGGACCCAGCTGAGTCCATGGCTGCTTCTGGCCTGCAATTAAGTGGCCTGGTTACACAGGCTGCTGGGCTGTGGTATCCCTGGAGCTGGTGTGTGCCTGTTGGTGTATGAGGCTGATCCCACTGCTAAAGCAGGTTTGCTGTTGGGTAGGTCCAAGCTCCATCCAGTCCCTGTGCAGTTACCACCTGCCGATGGTGAGGCTGACTCCAAGGCCAGAGCAGGCTCACTTGTCAGAGGGGCCAGGGACTCTGGGGCTGGTGCCTGTCCACTGAGGTGTGGAGGCTGGTCCTGGGGCTTTTGGTGGCTGGACCCATGTCCAGGGGCAGCTGTGCACTGAGAGGATCTGAAGGCAGCCTGTTTGCTGGTGGATGGGGCTATGCCCCTGCTCAGTTAGTTGCTTGGCCTGCAGCATCCTAGTACTTGTGTCTGTAGTCTGGTGGAAATGGGTGGGGCTCGGTCCTGAGGCTGATAAGCTACAGGGAGGATTCTGAAATTATGCTTGCTGGTACCAGCGTCCACGAGGTAGAAGGAGCTCCCCCGAATGGCTGCTGCCAGTGTCTCTGTCCCTGAGGCTGTGCTGTAGTTGCCTCTTGCCTCTCTGGGAGACTCTCCAAGATCAGGAGGTAGGTGTGACCCGGGATCCTTTCAAATGACTGCTTCTGTTCTGATTCTCAGATCATGTGGGATTTTGTGAGCATCTTTTAAGAGTGGAATCTCTATTTCCCACAACCCTCTGGCTCTCTGGAAAATAAGCACTACTGGTCTTCAAAGCCCAACTTTCTAGGAACTCTTCTTTCCACAACAGGATCCCTGGGCCTGGGAGCCTGATGTTGGTTTCATACCACTTGCTACCTGGGAGCACCTCTGAAATTGTAATTATTCTCCCATTTGTGGGCCTCCCACTTGGTGGTATGGGTCTTGACTCTATTGAGATTTTGCCCTTCCTTTCTGTCTTGTCGAGGTGCCTTCCTTATATCTTTAGCTGTAAAACATCTTTTATGGTAGGTCCCGGCCTTTTTCATCAATTGCTGTTCTGTAAACAGTTGTGACTTTGGTGTGACCATGAGAGGCATCAAGCTCTGGGTCTT
This sequence comes from Balaenoptera physalus, assembly GCF_965194825.1. Taxonomy (NCBI): domain Eukaryota; kingdom Metazoa; phylum Chordata; class Mammalia; order Artiodactyla; family Balaenopteridae; genus Balaenoptera; species Balaenoptera physalus. Next base: position 34,432 of record NW_028125351.1, read on the forward strand.
TGAAAGCTACCATGTTGGACAGTCTCTCTACTTCATTCTTAAATCATATTATTTAAGTTTTCTTAGTATCTTATTTGATTAGCGACAGTTTGAAATTTATTATCACTCATGTTTACTTCGCCTGTTTAAAAAAATTGAATAGTGCATTCATTCAGTTTGAAATGAAGGTAGTGACCTGTGAATTTCCATACCTCAAAAATCAAGGATAGGACAAAAGCCTTTTCTACTTGTGTTACCCTCAAACTCTGCACCCCACCCCAGCCTGGGGATTAACCTGTTGCACCCATGCTCACCTTCTGTTTTCGGACCGTTAACCATCATTGCATCTGTATGTGTGTTGACAAAGTGAGCTCTAGTCTTTGCAGTTTTTGTGTTTTGTTTTTTGGTTTAGGGAACAGTCCTACTATGAATGTACATTTACTGCTCTACTGAAGTTCATATATAAACCTGTCAAGCACATTACCAGGATTGGAATTGCTTGTATATAATATAAACTTTGATAAATTTTAGAGACAATGGTAGACCAGAAGTAAATTGTATTTCAAATGCCACAATATTCTCACACCATGAAAACCCTTCCCTTTTTAATATATTTGTGTGTAGTTTATCTTTATGCCCATACTATATTTCCCAGAGATGAGTAAGTGTTATGTTTCTTGCTGGCACATTTACCGTATTGTTCAAAGTCAGGCGTTTAGTGGTTTTAGCATGATCCTATTTCCATGAACTCGCAAATACAAGATCTTCTCTCACACTGTCTTTTACTCCCTGCTGTTTTATATTGCCCTCCTAATTCTCAGTCCTGGTCTTTCTTTATGTTCTTCATCAACCTGGATAGGTTATGCTATTTTCTCCCTTATTCAAGACCAATAGAATAGAATAGAATACAACACCCAGAAATAAACCCTGATATATGGCCAAATGATTTTTGACAAGTTGCCAAGACTTTTCAAAGTAGAAAGGATAGTATTTTCAACACATGGTGCTGAGAAGTCTTGTGGTCAACATGCAAAAGAAGGAAGATGGACCCTTACCTAACATCATATGCAAAAATTAATGAAAACGTATCAAGAAACTAAATATAAGACCTAATAATATAAAAAGTCTTAGAAGAAGATACAGGACAAGAGCTTCATGATATTGGATTTGGCAGTGTTTTCCTCCATATGAAACGAAGGAACAACAAAGGTACAGCTAACAAAAAAATAAACAATTTGCAGTACATAAGTTAAAAAAAATGTGTATCAAAGAAATGTAAACAGAATAAAATGGCAACCCACAAGATGGAAGAAAATATTTCAGAGCCATCTATCTGACAAGAGATTTCTATTCAGAATATACAGAGAACTCCTACAACTGAACAAAAAGCAAACACCCTGATTCAAAAATGGATAAAAGACTTCAATAGATGGTTCTTCCAAAAGATGTACAAATGACTAAGCACTTGAATAGATGCTCCATATCACTAAATGCATGTTTATATATTTGTGTGCATGCATACACACACAAGCACACACACACATACACAAGCAGAAAACAACTATTGGTGAGGATGTGAGGGAGTTGGAACCATTGTGCTATGTCAGAGGGAATGCAGAATGATACAGCTGCTTTGCAAAAGAGTATGGCAATTTTTCAGATATTGAAAAATAGAATTACTCCATGATCCAGGAATTTTACTATGAGGTATACCCAAAGGTATTGAAATCAGGGTCTTAAAGAAATATTTGTACTCCAGTGTTTAGAGCAGTAATAATCACAGTAGCTAAAATATGAAAGCAACCTAAGTGTTCATCCACTAGTTCCTGGATAAGCAAAGTGTGGTATACCCATATAATACAATATTATTCAGTGTTAAGGAGGAAAAGATCTAGGAATATGCTACAACATGGATGAATCTTGAGGAAATTTAGCTACCAAAAATGCCATTTTTGTGACTTTTAGTGAGTCATAACAATACAACTACTTATTTCAATTTTATGGGGGTACTTAGGGTAGTCAAAACCATAGAAATTGGGAGGGTAATGATGCTTTTCAGGTGGTTATGGAACAAAAAGGAAAGTTATATTTAAAGGATATAGAGTTACAGTTTTAAAACGTAGAAAAGAATTAGAAAGATAAATGGTGATGTTGATCGCCCAATAATATGAATGCATTTAATATCACTGAACGGTGCACTTTATAATAACTTACATGTTGTATTTTATGTTATTTGATTTTACCAACATACAAAATTGGGAAAGAATGTAATATCAGGAAAGGGAGTGGACCTGGGATAGAGCAGAGAGCAATCAGAAGGGTGAGACACTGCATATGTTGAAGAAGAAGAGCTGAGAGTCTTCATTGGCCAGAAGAGACTTTATAAAAGAGAAAAAAAAATTACTCTGAGGGTGTATTAGATAGATATCTGTGGGTGTGCTGCTATCTCCCATGGGTTATCTTAAAGAGTCTTTAATAAAGTCCATAAGGCTTGCTGAGGCTTTTTTAAAAATTGGATTCCCTAGGAGATAATTAGAGGGTGGTACTTAAGTCTATGTCTAGGTTGACAGATTTTGCAGGGAAGACGAACCTGAGAACAGTGGAGGTCTTAAGAGTGTAAGTACATGGAAATTAGAAAAAAAAATAATAATAAAGGGAATTAGGAAAACTTTGGACTTTGAAGGTCATGTATTATTACTGAGTCAGACCTGAGGTTTCTAAGGAGTTATATACACAGTTGCTATTTGGATTACTTGTTGATAAAGATAAGTGGAAAAACTAGAGTCGTTCCCAAGTGTAGGTAAGACATAATGAGAGGATGGAGGTGGAAAGTAGGGAGACCCAGAGAAAAGTGGGAAGGCCATATTGGGCCAAGATGGTGGTAGTATCCAACAGAACAGACGGTAGGACAGACTATGGATTCATCTTTTTTATTTCGCCTCCCCCCCTCATCCTTAATAATTCTTTGGGAATATTTCACTGCTCTGTGATGCAGGCACAGAATTCGAGTGAGGAGGCTACACCTTCAGTGTCCAGCTGTCTGAGTCCTCAGTGTGCTTCAAATGATGGAGAACTATTGCTTCTTTATGAGAAGGGTTAGTACCTCGTAGCTAAGCTTAAGCTGGAGCTTATGCAATATTGATTCCATTTTATATATACTGTTGGCATGGAGGTTCCTCCTCCTCTTTTCTTGAACATTATGAAATGAATCTATATTTCTCAGTATTTGGGTATATCAGATAAATACGTTAAGTAAAGGAATCTTATATATTGCTCCCTGCATAGTTTGCTCTTTCTTGTTTCTCTTTTACCTTTACTAAATTAGCACAGGGAGAGACCTTGAAATGTTCTAATCAGGAGAGATTAGAACATCATATTTCTAGAGAGGTTGGTTGGACAGAGCAGGGGTCCCAGTGAGAATCCAAGCTTCTGCTTCTACTTGGAAGTGTACCTGTGTAGAATAGAGGGCTCCAGGAAATATCCTAGAATATTCCAATGTCCCTGTGGGAGATCATTAAGAGAGGCAGGATCTGGTACCAGATCAGTGTACTATGACATGTTTGTCAGTCATCTGATGTGAGATTCTCAGAGCCAATCCCATATGGTAGGGCTGAGTGCAGAGTGATGAAGAACCTGTGAAAGCCTTTGATTGCATGTTAAAGATGAAGCTCTGATTTTGGGGAGAATTTTCTTACCTGACTGAATGTCACCCTTCTGTGGGGATGAGATTCTGTGCTTTTCCTCTGTTGATGACCACTGACTGCAAATCATTAGAGGATCATGTCTAGAAAGCATTCTTTATTTAATTTCTTAAAGAAGAAAGCATAGAAAACATTTGTATCCACTTTCAAATTGAGGATCAAGGGGAATGACATCAGTGAAAATGTCAGAGTAGGTAGCTCTGGCTTGTGTCCATCCCCAGAAACACTGACATACGTGGTAAAACCTGTCAAAATGACCTTATCAACACATGTAAGTTTTCTTTTCTTTTCACACTGTAGATTTATCTTTCATGGAAACTTTACTTACTACAGGATGTGGAGAATAAACAGGGAAGTAGAAACTGTATTTCCTGATGAGAGAATCACTAAGTCACATTAGCTGTTCTGAACTCTGCCTTACTCACCGTGACTCTAATTAAAACAAACAAACAAACAAAACACTTTTTTTTTTGGTAAGTCAGTTCTGACATTTCCTCGTTAAAGACAAGGTAACAGATACAGGCTTAGATCAACCAGAATTGAGCAAACTTTTGATTGTACCTGTGTTGAACATATGAGCATGACCTGCTACAAATCTTCATTATACTTATTGCCACAACGGACAAATTCCCTTTTTCCACTCCTGATATGTTGCATGTAAGGAATGCATAGGTTACTAACCCCAGCTGGTCACAGGTCAACTCTGCCACATGGATTACTGCATGTTTTCCTGCTGGAAGACCACACATTCTCGAGGATCATGCCTGCAGAGTATCTGGGCTCTTCTTTTCTTCTGGATAAAGGTTAGATCATCACCTAATTTTATGAGAAATATATAAATTGTATTAGCATATTCTTCCGGTTTTTATTTATCCATTCTCTTTCAAGTCCTAAGTGCAAATATTAAAGTGATTTCCAAGAGGGTGGTAAATAAGACAGCTCCAAAATTAGCAATAAATCATAATACAATTGTGAATGCATTAATGTGTGATTAATATGTAGATACTTATGTAAATGCAAGTTTAGTAATGCTTTGTGGAGAGCTTCAGAATCTAGGTATTAAAAAAAAAAAGAAGAAGGAGTTCTTGAAACTCTCAGGGAATTATAGAGAAGTCTTTGTGTCTATAAATATCATTCTGAAATAATGCATATTCTCAGAAATAAACTAGGCATAACATTGTAGGAAAAAACTTCATGAAATGAAAGAGCATGTGAGATGGCCATACAAGAAAAAGAATATTCTCAGAGAATAATGAACAGTGTGGAGTTCAGCAGAAGGGTCATACACATTCAGAGATGAAAACTTTGGAGAGCCTAATTGTGAGTTCCTCATATTTCATCTTTGGAGACACGGTAGTCATTTGCAATATGATGTTATAAGATGACGTTAATAAAAAAAAAAAAAAAAAGATGACGTTAACATACTTAAATACTTTCGTTTAGAAATGACCACTTAGAACCAGAGTAAATGAAAGAGAACACAAAATTATGTTTATGTTGATTTTTAAAGACCTCAGGTGAGTGCTGATTATTTAAAAAATGCATGATGTCTTTCACTGCAAAGTAAAGGAGCCGTTACAGTGGAGGATTACTGCACTGAATGTCAATATTATGACATAGTATGAGTGTGTTTCGTGTTTGGTAATTGCAATCATTGTTGCTTTTGTTGGGGTCATCCATTGACAGTGCTTGGTGTCAGTTGATTTATCTCTTGTAAAAATAAAATACAGTCTGTGTGTGTGTGTGAAAAAAGACATACATGATGTCTTGACTAAAGTTGTATGGAATTTGAGATCTGGAAAAAAAGCATTTCTTTTCTGTAATGCTAGGATGATAATTGGACATTTTTGCAAGAAAGAGATTTCAGGATGCAAATCTCGTGTCTCTAAGGTGGGAAGTCAGTTCATGGTGGAACATTCTATTAAAATTGTGTGAGTGGAGAAATATTTCTTTGGAAGGAAGAGGTCACGAATCCCTTTTTAAGAGTTAATTGTTTATAGCATACCAAATGAGCAAAATGGTTATTTCTGAACTTTAGAAAGAAATAATATAGTTTTTTCTGCATTTATAACATGAGGCTGATGTAAAATATCAAAAATTCTTTATTTTGAAAAGCAATGTAATCAATTTGACATAATTCATATATATTGAACCTGTGGTACACACACACACAGTAAAACTTACATTCAGAAAATTGTTTGCACTTAAGAAATATTTTCAAGTGTAGTTGATTTACAATGTTGTGGGTTTTTTAAATACATGTTTATTGGAGTATACTTACTTTATAACACTGTATTAGTTTCTGCTTTACAACAAAGTGAATCAGCTATATGTATACATATATTCCCCATATCCCCCCCCTTGAGCCTCCCTCCCACACTCCCTATCCCACCCCTCTGGGGGACATAAAGCACCGAGCTGATCTCCCTGTGCTATGCGGCAGCTTACCACTAGCTATTTTACATTTGGTAGTGTATATATGTCAGTGCTACTCTCTCACTATGTCCCTGTCTCCCCTTGCCCCCTGTGTCCTTAAGTCCGTTCTCTACATCTGTGTCTTTATTCCTGCCCTGTCACTAGGTTCATCAGTACCATTTTTCTAGATTCCATATATATGTGTTAGCGTACGGTATTTGTTTTTCTCTTTCTGACTTACTTCACTCTGTATGACAGACTCTAGGTCCAACCACCTCACTGCAAATAACTCAATTTTGTTCCTTTTTATGGCTGAGTAATACTCCATTGTATAGATGTGCCACATCTTCTTTATATATTCATCTGTCGATGGACATTTAGGTTGCTTCTATGTCCTGGCTATTGTAAATAGTGCTACAGTGAACATTGGGGTACATGTATCTTTTTGAATTATGGTTTTCTCCGGGTTTATGCCCAGTAGTGGGATTGCTGGGTCATATGGTAGTTCTATTTTTTAGCTTTTAAGGGATCTCCATACTGTTCTCCATAGTGGCTGTATCAGTTTACATTCCCACCAACAGTTCAGGAGGGTTCCCTTTTCTCCACACCCTCTGCAGCCTTTATACATTGTTGTATTAATTTCTGCTGTTCAGCAAAGTGATTCAGTTTTATATATATCTATCTATATATCTATCTATATCTATATATCTATATCTATATATCTATATATATTCTTTTCCATTATGGTTTATCACAGGATATTGAATATAGTTTCCTGTGCTATACAGTAGGTCTTGGTGGGTTGTCTATCCTATGTAGAAAAGTTTGCTTCTGCTATTCCAAAACTCCCAATCTTTCCTTCACTCTCTCCTTGGCAACCACAAATCTCTTTTCTATATCTGTGTGTTTGTTTCTGTTTTGCTGACATGCTCGTTTGTGTCCTGTTTTCGATTCCACATATAAGTGATATTATATGGTATTTGTCTTTCTCTCTCTGACTTACTTCACTTAGTATCATTATCTCTAGGTCCATCCATGTTGCTGCAAATGGCATTATTTCATTCTTTTTTATGTCTGAATAATATCTTTTGTATACGTATACCACACCTTCTTTATACACTAATTTTTCAATGAACATTTAGGTTGTTTCCATGTCTTGGCTGTTATAAATAGTGCTGCTATGAACATAGGGTTTCATGTATCTTTTGGAATTATAGTTTTGTCTAGATATATGTCCACAAGTGGGATTGCTAGATCATATGGCAACCCTATAGTTTTTTTGAGGAACCTGCATACTGTTTTCCATAGTGGCTGCACCAACTTACATGGCCACCGACAGTGTAGAAGGGTTTCCTTTTCTCCATACCCCCTCCACCATTTGTTAATTGTAGATTTTTTTTTAATGATGGCCATTCTGATCAGTGTGAAGTGATACCTCATTGTAATTTGGATTTGCCTTTATCTAATAATTAGTGATGATGAGCATCTTTTCATGTGCCTATTGGCTCTCTGTATGTCTTCTTTGGAGAAATGTTTATTTATGTCTTCTACCCATTTTTCCATTGAGTTATTTGTTATTTTGTTATTGAGTTGTATGAGCTGTTTGTATAGTTTGGAAATTAAGCCCTTGTCAGTCTCATCATTTGCTAATATTTTCTCCCAGTCCATAGGTTGTATTTTCATTTTGATTATGGTTTCCTTTGCTGTGCAAAAGCTTATAAGTTTGATTAGTTCCTGTTTCTTTTTTGCTTTTACAGTAAGTCCCCTACATATGAAGAAGATCTGTTCCAAGAGTGCGTTTGTAAGTTCAATTTGTTTGTAAGTCCAACAAAGTTCGCCCAGGTACCCAACTTACACAGTCGGCTATATGGTATTGTACCGTAATAGGTTTATAATACTTTTCACGCAAACAATACATAAAAAACAAGCACAAAAACAAAGAAAACATTTTTAATCTTACAGTACAGTAACTTGAAAAGTACAGTAATACAGTACAACAGCTGGGATACTCGGGCTGGCATCGAGGGAACAGGCGAGCAGAGTTACTGATTGGAGGAGGGAGGGGAGGTGGGAGATGGTAGGGGTGAAGGATTATCAGCAGTAGGAGACAGAGGGCAAGCTGCAATTTCACTCATACCTGACGTTGATGGCAAAGGTTCTGGTTCCTTGCTGGATTTAATTCTATCTACCCTCTTGAAAGAATGATCCATTGATGTCTGGGTAGTAGCTCTTTTTTTCTCATCATAGATGACAAGGTAACACTGGATTGCAATCTGAATGGCTGCTGCCACCTTTGGGTCCCATTCTAGGTTCGGGTCCTGAGCCTCAAAAACTAACAGTGCTTCCTCAAATAATGAAGATTCCCTGGCCATTTTCTGTGTCGTGAATCTCTTCAGTTCTTCAGTTACTTTTTCTTCCTCCTGTCCCTCTTCATCCTTTCTCTGGGCCTCCAATTCCATCAGTAAGCTCCTCATGTTGCACAGCAAGGAGGTCAGCGAAATCGTCCTCTTGCAGATCTAGCTCCAGCTTCTCGCTGAGGGTCACTACATTGCTGAAGACCTCTTCGGACTTCTGATCTACCTTCTCAAATCCACAAAAATCATGAACAAACTGTGGGCAAAGGTTCTTCCAAACCCCATTCATGGTGACCGCCATACCCTCACACCATGCAAAGTCAATGTTTTTTATGGTCTTGTAGATGTTATGGTCCTTCCAAAGTTGTCCCTAGGTTGTTCCTGATTTGTCACTTACCTTTACTGCCTGACAAAAAGTGTGACATAAATAATATTTCTTGAAAGTCGCTATAACGCCCTGGTCCATAGGTTGGATGAGCAACGTAGTATTTGGTGACAGATGCAGTACTTTGACGTTGGGATGAAAGTCATCCATGAATGGGGGGTGGCCCAGAGCATAGTCGAGCAGCAAAAGAATGTTTTGCTGGAACGTCCTTCTCCAAGCAATATTTCTCTACATCTGGGATAAAGTGGTGGCAAAACCAGTCCTGGAACGTGGCCTGTGTAATCCGGGATTTGGGGTTACGCTTCCACACAACAGGAAGAGAGCCCTTGGCTATGTTTTTAAGGGTTCTTGGGTTGTGTGAATGATAAACTAAGAGAGGTTTCAGCTTCAATTCACCGGAAGCATTGCCACCAAACAACAGTTAGCCTATCCTTTGCTGCTTTACAGCCCGGCATCAACTTTTCCTCCTTACTGACGTAACTTCGGTCTGGCATCCTCTTCCAGTACAGTTGTGTCTCATCCACATTAAAAACCTGGTTGGATAAATACACACCATCATCAATAATTTCTCAAAGTGTTTCTGGAAGTTCCTGGACAGCTACCCTATCTGCACTTGCTGTCTCTCCACTTACTTTTACATTGTGAAGGCTGGCTCTAGCCTTGAACCGAAGAAAGCAGCCATGGCTGGCATTAAAAGATGTGCCCTCTGATTCTTTGCCGTGTTTCTTCTTCAAGTCTTCATAAAGGCTTTTAGCTTTCTCTTGAATCAGCGTTAAGTTGAGCAGGACTCAGCGCTGATGTTGATCCTGCATCCGCACACTGAGAAGTTTCTCCATCTCCTCCATCACTTTTCCATGCTTCTTGGATATTGTGTCAACATCGTCGGCACAGCAGACTTCACATGTTCCATGATCTTGTCCTTGTTCTTTAGATTCGTGCCAATGATTGAATGATTCATATTATAAGAATGAGCGATGTCTAACATCTTTTTGCCTCGCTCCACTCTCTCAATTACTTTCACTTTTGTTTCCGTCATTATCGCTTGGCGCTTCTTAACAGTACCAGCTACATCACGTCTGCTTTTACGCTTGCTTCCAGACATCTTGGGCTTGAAATAAAGGTACTGTACTACTGTACTCTATACAGTACTGTAAAGTACACAAAAGCACAACCACATATAGAGGAAGCACGCACGTGACAATGTATGTCAGACACGTGAACTAACTTACATGATTGGACACGCGAATGGACGTTTGCATCTTTGAAGGTTTGCAACTTGAAGGTTCGTATGTAGGTGACTTACTGTATTTGTACTGCCTAGGGAGAACTACCTAGGAAAATTTTGGTATGACTTATGTCAGAGAATGTTTTGCTTATGTTCTCTTCTAGGAGTTATAAAGTGTCCTATCTTATATTTAAGCATATAAGCCGTTTTGAGTTTATTTTTGTGTATGGTGTGAGGGTATGTTCTGACTTCACTGATTTGCATACGGCTCTCCAACTTTCAAAACACCACTTGCTGAAGAGACTGACTTTTCCCCATTGTATGTTCTTGCCTCCTTTGTCAAAGGTTAATTGACCATAGGTGTGTGGGTTTATTTCTTAGCTCTCTATTCTATTCCATTGATCCATGTATCTCTTTCTGTGCCAATACAATGCGGCTTTGATTACTGTAACTTTGTAGTATTTTCTGAAGTTTAGGAGGGTTATGCCTCCTGCTTTATTCTTTTTCCTGGGGATTGTGTTCACATTTCTGACTTTTTATGGTTCCAGATACATTTTAGGATTATTTGTTCTAGTTCTGGGGAAAATGTCATGGGTAATTTGATAGGGATCCCATTAAATCTGTAGATTGCTTTGGGTAGTATAGCCATTTTAACAGTATTAATTCCTCCCAACCAAGAGCGTGGGATGTCTTTCCATTTCTTTGAATCATCTTCAGCTTCCTTTACTAATGTTTTGTAGTTCTCAGTATATAAGTCTTTCACCTCCTTGGTGAGGTTTAATCCTAAGCATTTTATTTTTTTGATGCCATTAAAAAAAGGATTGCTTGTTTACATTTCCTTTCTGATATTTCATTGTTAGTGTAAAGAAATGCAACCAGGGACTTCCCTGGTGGCTCCGTGGTTGAGAATGCGCCTGCCAATACAGGGGACACGGGTTTGAGCCCTGATGCAGGAACATCTCACATGCCGTGGAGCAACTAAACCTGTGTGCCACAACTACTTAGCCTGCATGCCTAGAGCCCGTGCTCCACAACAAGAGAAGCCACTGCAATGAGAAGCCTGCGCACCACAAGAAAGTCTAGTCCCCACTGGCCACAACTAGAGAAAGCCCATGCACAGCAATGAAGACCCAATGCAGCCAAAATAAATTTAAAAAAAAAAGAAAGAAAAACCAGGAAATGCAACCAATTTATATATGTTAATCTTGTATCCTGCTACTTTGCTGAATTTGTTTATCAGTTCTAGTAGTGTTTGTGTGGAATTTTTAGGGTTTCCTTTATATATATTATCATGTCATCTGCATATAATGGCAACTTTACCTCTTCCCTTCCAATTTGGTTAGATTTTATTTCTTTTTCTTGTCTGATTGTTGTGGCTAGGACTTCCAATACTATGTTGAAGAGAAGACGTGAGAGTGGGCATCCTTGTCTTGTTCCAGATTTTAGCGGGAAGGCTTTCAGCTTATGAACGTTGAGTATTATATTGGCTGTGGGTTTGTCATAAATAGCTTTTATTATGTTGAGATATGTTTCCTCTGTACCCACGTTGGTAAGTGTTTTTACCATGAATGGATGTTGAAGCTTTTCAAATGCTTTTCCACCATCTATTGAGATGATCGTTTGTTTCTTGTTTTTCCTTTGTCGATGGGGTGTATCATGTTGATTGATTTGCATATGTTGAAACAGCTTTGTGAAACTGGGGTGAATCAAATTTGGTCATGGTGTATGATCCTCTTATGTGTTGTCGGATTCGGTTTTCTAATATTCAGGTGAGAATTTTTGCATCTATATTTATCAACGATATTGGCCTGCAGTTTTCTTTTTCGGTAGTGTCTTTCTCTGTGTTTTTTTTAAAAGTCTTTATTGAATTTGTTCCAATATTGCTTCTGTTTTATGTTTTGGTTTCTTGTTTGTGAGGCATGTGGGATCTTAGCTCCAAAACCAGGGATCGAACCCACACCCCCTGCACTGGAAGGCAAAATCTTAACTGCTGGACCACGAGAAAAGTCCCCATCTGTTTTATTTGGTTTTTTTTTTAAGTAAATTTCTTTCTTGATTTATTTTTGGATGCATTGGACATTCATTGCTGTGCTCGGGCTCTCTCTAGTTGCGGTGAGCGGGGGCTACTCTTCGTTGTGGTGTGCAGGCTGTTCATTGTGGTGGCTTCTTTTGTTGCAGATCATGGGCTCTAGGTGCGTGGGCTTCAGCAGTTGTGGCTATCAGGCTCAGTAGTTGTGGCTCGTGGGCTGTAGAGCGCAGGCTCAGTAGTTGTGGCACACAGGCTTAGTTGCTCCATGGCATGTGGGATCTTTCCAGACCAGGTCTTGAACCTATGTCCCCTGCAGTGGCAGACAGATTCTTAACCACTGTACCACCAGGGAAGTCCCCCCTCCCCATCTGTTTTTGATATCAGCGTGATAGTGGCTTCATAGAATGTCTTTGGAAGTATTCCTTACTCTTCAATCTTTTCGAAGAGTTTGAGAAGAATCAGTGTAAGTTCTGCTTTTTATATTTGGTAGAATTTGCCTGTGAAACCATCTGATCCTGGACTTCTGTTGGTAGGGAGTTTTTTAAAATTACAGATTCTATTTTTTTTTTAAATTCTATTTATTTATTTTGGCTGTGTTGGGTCTTCGTTTCTGTGCGAGGGCTTTCTCTAGTTGCAGCGAGAGGGGGCCACTCTTCATCACAGTGCGTGGGCCTCTCACTATCGTGACCTCTCTTGTTGTGGAGCACGGGCTCCAGTCGCTCAGGCTCAGTAGTTGTGGCTCACGGGCCCAGTTGCTCCGCGGCATGTGGGATCTTCCTAGACCAGGGCTCGAACCCGTGTCCCCTGCATTGGCAGGCAGATTCTCAACCACCGCGCCACCAGGGAAGCCCTCTATTTTGTTTTTAGTGATCAGTATGTTCAAGTTATCTATTTCTTCTTGATTCAGTTTTGTTCGGCTGTAAAAAAACAAAATATATTTTTAAGTTATGTTAGCAGCTAAATACTTACCATGTATTAGACCACAAAAGAGAGAAGAAAAAATATTAAAATATTTTTTTCAAATACAACAAGTATTGAAATGTTTTAAAGAAATTGGTATAATAATACTAATTACAATAATGACAAATTGTTCTGAACTTAAAGACTACTTATATCTAAGATGCATATTATATGCTTATTGTTTTATTGTTTTTAAATACATGGAATGTTTTCTCCTTTTTAATGTAATTCTTTTATTTTACCTGTATATTGTGAAAAAAATTTAGTTCCACATAATATAAAAAATTACACTTTAATAGGAGATATTAATCCATTTACATTTACTATAGTACTGAAAATACTTAGGTTTAGCGTTCCATGTCATGGAGTGCTCTTTTTTATTTATTTATTTTTAAAAAAGATTTAATTTGGAGGGGGGACCATAAATTATTCATTTATTTATTTATTTATTTAATTTTAACATCTTTATTGGACTATAATTGCTTTACAATGGTGTGTTAGGCTCTGCTTTAGAACAAAGTGAATCAGCTATACATATCCATATATCCCCATATCTCCTCCCTGTTACGTCTCCCTCCCGCCCTCCCTATCCCACCCCTCTAAGTGGTCATAAAGCACTGAGCTGATCTCCCTCTTCTATGCAGCTGTTTCCTACTAGCTAGCTATTTTACATGTGGTAGTATATATAAGTCCATGCCACTCTCTCACTTCGTCCCAGCTTACCCTTCCCCCTCCCCATGTCCTCAAGTCCATTCTCTGTGTCTGTGTCTTTATTCGGGTCCTGTCCCTAGGTTCTTCCCAACCGTTTCTTTTCCTTTTCTTTTTAGATTCCACATATATGTGTTAGCATACAGTATTTGTTTTTCTCTTTCTGACTTACTTCACTCTGTATGACAGACTCTAGGTCCATCCATCTCACTACAAATAACTCAATTTCATTTCTTTTTATGGCTGAGTAATATTCCATTGTATATTGAAGATGTGCAACATCATTTTTACCCATTCATCAGTTGATGGACACTTAGGTTGCTTCCATGTCCTGGCTATTGCGAATAGAGCTGCAATGAACATTGTGGAACATGACTCTTTTTGAATTATGGTTTTCTCCAGGTATATGCCCAGTAGTGGGATTGCTGTGTCATATGGTAGTTCTATTTTTAGTTTTTTAAGGAACCTCGATACCGTTCTCGATAGTGGCTGTATCAATTTACACTCCCACCAACGGTGCAAGAGGGTTCCCTTTTTTCCACACCTCTGCAGCATTTATTGTTTGTAGATTTTTTTGATGATGGCCATTCTTACCTGTGTGTGGTGATACCTCATTGTAATTTCGACTTGCATTTCTCTAATGATCAGTGATGTTGAGCATTCTTTCATGTGTTTGTTGGCAATCTGTATATCTTCTTTGGAGAAATGTCTATTTAGGTCTTCTGCCCATTTATGGATTGGGTTGTTTGTTTGTTTTTTTTTGATATTGAGCTGCCTGGGCTGCTTGTAAAGTTTGGAGATTAATCCTTTGTCAGCTGCTTCGTTGGCAAATATTTTCTCCCATTCTGAGGGTGGCCTTTTCGTCTTGTTTACGTTTTCCTTTGCTGTGCAAAAGCTTTTAAGTCTCCTTAGGTCTCATTTGTTTATGTTTCTTTTTAATTTCCGTTTTCTAGGAGGTGGGTCAAAAAGGATCTTCCTGTGATTGACGTCATAGAGTGTTCTGCCTATGTTTTCTTCTAAGAGTTTGATAGTGTCTGGCCTTACATTTAGGTCTTTAATCCATTTTGAGTTCATTTTTGTGTATGGTGCTGGGAGTCTTCTAATTTCATTCTTTTACTGGTAGCTGTCCAGTTTTCCCAGCACCACTTATTGAAGCGGCTGTGATTTCTCCATTGTATATTCTTGCCTCCTTTATCAAAATTAAGGTGACCATATGTGTATGGGTTTATGTCTGGGCTTTCTCTTCTGTTCCATTGCTCTATATTTCTGTTTTTGTGCCAGTACCATACTGTCTTGACTACTGTAGCTTTGTAGTATTGTCTGAAGTCAGGGAGCCTGATTCCTCCAGCTCTGTTTTTCTTCTCAAGATTGCGTTGGCTGTTCGGGGTCTTTTGTGTTTCCATACAAATTGTGAAATTTTTTTGTTCTAGTTCTCTGAAAAATTCCATTGGTAGTTTGATAGGGATTGCATTGAATCTGTAGATTGCTTTGGGTAGTAGAGTCATTTTCACAATGTTGATCCTTCCAATCCAAGAACATGGTATATCTCTGTAGCTGTTTGTGTCGTCTTTGATTTCTTTCATCAGTGTCTTATAGTTTGTTGAGTAAACGTCTTTTGTCTCCTTAGGTAGGTTTATTCCTAGGTATTTTATTCTTTGTGTTGCAGTGGTAAATGGGAGTGTTTCCCTAATTTCTCTTTCAGAATTTTCATCTTTAGTGTATAGGAATGAAAGAGATATCTGTACATTAATTTTGTATCCTGCAACCTTACCAGTTCATTGATTAACTCTAGTAGGTTTCTGGTAGCATCTTTAGGATTCTCTGTGTATAGTATCATGTCATCTGCAAACAGTGAGAGCTTAACTTCTTCTTTTCCGATTTGGAATCCTTTTATTTCTTTTTCTTCTCTGATTGCTGCAGCTAAAAATTCCAAAAGTGTGTGGAATAATAGTGGTGAGAGTGGGCAACCTTGTCTTGTTCCTGATCTTGGTGGAAATGGTTTCACTTTTTCACCATTGAGAACGATGCTGGCTGTGGGTTTGTCATATATGGCCTTTATTATGTTGAGGGAAGTTCCCTCTATGCCTACTTTCTGGAGGGTTTTTATGATAAATGGGTGTTTAATATTGTCGAAAGCATTTTCTGCATCTATTGAGATGACCATATTGTTTTTATCCTTCAGTTTTTTAATATGGTGTATCACATTGATTTGCATGTATTGAAGAATCCTTGCATCCCTGGGATAAACCCCACTTGATCATGGTGTATGATCCTTTTAAGGCGCTGTTGTATTCTGTTTGCTAGTATTGTGCAGTGGATTTTTGCAGCTATGTTCATCAGTGATATTGACCTGTAGTTTTCTTTCTTTGTGACATCTTTGTCTGGTTTTGGTGTCAGGGAGATGGTGGTCTCATAGAATAAGTTTGGGAGAGTTCCTCCCTCTGCTATATTTTGGAAGAGTTTGAGAAGGATAGGTGTTAACTCTTCTCTAAATGTTTGATAGAATTTGCCTGTGAAGCCATCTGGTCCTGGGCTTTTGTTTGTTGGAAGATTTTTAATCACAGTCTCAAGTTCAGTGCTTGGGATTGGTTTGTTTGTAGTTTCTATTTCTTCCTGGTTCAGTCTTGGAAGGTTGTGCTTTTCTAAGAATTTGTCCATTTCTTCCAGGTTGTCCATTTTATTGGCATATAGTTGCTTGCAGTAATCTCTCATGATCCTTTGTATGTCTGCAGTGTCAGTGGTTACTTCTCCTTTTTCATTTGTAATTCTATTGATTTGAGTCGTCTCCCTTTTTTTCTTGATGAGTCTGGCTAATGGTTTATCAATTTTGTTTATCCTCTCAAGGAACCAGCTTTTAGTTTTTTTGATCTTTGCTGTTGTTTCCTTCATTTCTTTTTCATTTATTTCTGGTCTGATCTTTATGATGTCTTTCCTCTGCTGACTTTGTTTTTTTTTTCTTTCTTTCTCTAATTGCTTTAGGTGTAAGGTTAACTTGTTTATTTGAGATATTTCTTGTTTCTTGAGGTAGGATTGTATTGCTATAAACTTCTCTCTTAGAACTGCTCTTGCTGCATCCCATAGGTTTTGGGTCTTCATGTTTTCATTGTCATTTGTTTCTAGGTATTTTTTTATTTCCTCTTTGATTTCTTCAGTGATGTCTTGGTTATTAAGTAGTGTATTGTTGAGCGTCCATGTGTTTTTATGTTTTACAGATTTTTTTCCTGTAATTGATATCTAGTCTGATAGCATTGTGGTCGGAAAAGATACTTGATACGATTTCAATGTTCTTATATTTACCAAGGCTTGATTTGTGACCCAAGATATGATCTATATCCTGGAGAATGTTCCAGGAGCACTTGAGAAAAAGTGTATTCTGTTGTTTTTGGATGGAATGTCCTATAAATATCAATTAAGTCCATCTTGTTTAATGTATCATTTAAAGCTTGTGTTTCCTTATTTATTTTCATTGTGGATGATCTGTTCATTGGTGAAAGAGGGGTGCTAAAGTCCCCTACTATGATTGTGTTACTGTCGATTTCCCCTTTTATGGCTGTTAGCATTTGCCTTATGTTTTGAGGTGCTCCTATGTTGGGTGCATAAAATTATACAATTGTTATATCTTCTCCTTGGATTGATCCCTTGATCATTATGTAGTGTCCTTCTTTGTCTCCTGTAATAGTCTTTATTTTAAAGTCTTTTTTGTCTGATACGAGAATTGCTACTCTAGCTTTCTTTTGATTTCCATTTGCATGGAATATCTTATTCCATCCCCTCACTTTCCATCTGTATGTGTCCCTATGTCTGAAGTGGTTCTCTTGTAGATTCACAAACATACCGGTCGTGTTTTCGGATCCATTCAGCCAGTCTATGTCTTTTGGTTGGAACATTTTGGTCTTTTGGTTGGAACATTTAATCCATTTACATTTAAGGTAATTATTGATATGTATGTTCTTATTACCATTTTCTTAATTGTTTTGGGTTTCTTATTGTAGGTCTTTTCCTTCTCTTGTGTTTCCTGCCTAGAGAAGTTCCTTTAGCATTTGTTGTAAAGCGGGTTTGGTGGTGCTGAATTCTCTTAGCTTTTGCTTGTCTGTAAAGGTTTTAATTTCTCTGTCGAATCTGAACGAGATCCTTGGTGGGTCGAGTAATCTTGGTTGTAGCTTTTCCCCTTTCATTACTTTAAATATGTCCTGCCAGTCCCTTCTGGCTTGCAGAGTTTCTGCTGAAAGTTCAGCTGTTAACCTTATGAGGATTCCCTTGTATGTTATTTGTTGTTTTTCCCTTGCTGCTTTTAATATTTTTTCTTTGTATTTAATTTTTGATAGTTTGATTAATATATGTTTTGGCATGTTTCTCCTTGGGTTTATCATGTATGGGACTCCCTGCGCTTCCTGGACTTGATTAACGATTTCCTTTCCCATATTAGGGAAGTTTTCAACTATAATCTCTTTAAATATTTTCTCAGTGTCTTTCTTTTTCTCTTCTACTTCTGGGAAACCTATATTCGAATGTTGGTGCGTTTAATGTTTTCCCAGAGATGTCTCAGTTTGTCCTCAATTCTTTTCATTCTTTTTTCTTTATTTTGCTTTTTTTGTTATTTCCACTATTTTATCTTCCAGGTCATTTATCCATTCTTCTGCCTCAGTTATTCTGCTATTGTTTCCTTCTAGAGAATTTTTAATTCCATTTATTGTGTTGTTCATCATTGTTTGTTTGCTCTTTAGTTCTTCTAGGTCCTTGTTAAACGTTTCTTGTCTATTCTCCATTCCAGTACCAAGATTTGGGATCATCTTTACTATCATTACTCTCAATTCATTTTCAGGTAGACTGCCTATTTCCTCCACATTTGTTTGGTCTGGTGGGTTTTTACCTTGCTCCTTCATCTGCTGTGTGTTTCTGTGTCTTCTCATTTGGCTTTGGGGACTGTGTTTGGGGTCTCCTTTTCAGAGGCTGCAGATTCGTAGTTCCCGTAGTATTTGGTGTCTGCCCCCAGTGGCTAAGGTTGTTTCAGTGGGTTGTGTAGGCTTTCTGATGGAGGGGACTGGTGCCTGTGTTCTGGTGGGTGTGTCTGGATCTTGTCTTTCTGGTGGACAGATCCGCATCTGGTGGTGTGTTTTGGGGTGTCTGTGACCTTATTGTGATTTTCGGCAGCCTCTCTGCTAATGGGTGGGCCTGCATTCCTGTCTTGCTAGTTGTTTGGCATGGGATGTCCAGCACTGGATCTTGCTGGTCTCTGAGTGGAGCTGGTTCTTAGCGTTGAGACGGATATCTCTGGAAGAGCTTTCACCATTTGATATTACAAGGTGCCAGAGGTCTCTGGTAGACCAATGTCCTGAACTCGGCTCTCCCACCTCAGAGGCACAGGCTTGACACCCGGCTGGAGCACCAAGACCCTGTCAGCCACACAGCTGGGGGTGAGAGCAAGAGGTAGCTTTGGTACATCTCAAAGACCACCAATGAGGTTCACTGACCATTTTCTCTCCAGAAGTGAAGAAAACAAAATTCAGACTTTGGCGAGTCAGCCACTTTTTTAGCCAGCCTCCAAGATGGACCTAATTATCCCCTAATTATCTCCTAGTCTCCATGTACCAGTGTGGCTCCTCGCACTTGAAAAGGGTTGACTGTTTAACTAATAAGAAATTGCAGAAATGACAAAGTGCAGCTTCCAAAGTTATAAAAGACATTGCAGCTTCTGCTTTGGTTTCTGCTAGATCACGCATCCTGGGGTAAGCCAGCTGCCATGGCATGAGGACACTCAAGCAGCCCTAATGAGAGATCCATGTGGCAAGGAACTGAGGCCTCTTACCTACAGCCACGTCAGTGAGTCATCTCAGAAGTCAAAAGATTTAATTGTTTAAATTTTTGGTTGTGTTGGGTCTTCGTTGCTGCACAGGGTTTCTCCAGTTGTTACTAGAGAAGCAGGGGTCACTCATCGTTGTGGTGCACGGGCTTCTCCTTGCGGTGGTTTCTCTTGTTGTGGAGTATGGGCTCTAGGTGCATGGGCTTCAGTAGTTGTGTCATGCAGGCTCAATAGTTGTTGCTTGCAGGCTCTAGAGCACAGGCTCAGTACTTGTGGCACACAGGCTTAGTTGCTCTGCGGCATGTGGGATCTTCCCAGACCAGGGATGGAACCCCTGTTCCCTGCATTGACAGGCAAATTCTTACCCACTGTGCCACCAGGGAAGTCCAGTGTGCTCTTTTTTAAACCTAATCTGTTTTCATTATTTTGTATCTTAACGATTCTGTATTAAAGAAGAAAAATAATACTCCTTTCTACCCCTCCTCTTTGAGGATTATATATGAAGAAGTATGTGTTATTTATTAACCTCAAATTTTCACCTTACTTTTAAGAAGTAATCAAAATGTCAAGTATTTAATACTTTTCACTTCCACCTTGAAAAGCATGGATATTAAAGTGCTGATACAATTACCTTCCCTGGTCTATCTTTTTAAGTTTTTGTTATGTATAAAAAACAACGAAAAACATGCATGGTTTGTAAGGAAATGACAAATTTCAGAAAATTCAGCATCTGAATACACTCTAAACATAGCTTCTAGATAAAGACACAGAAAATTGCCAGATACTCAGAGGCCCCCTGGTCCCATTCTAGTGACTCCCCTTAAGGTTTAATATTGTTCTGGTATCTAACAAAAAGATAACTTTACCTGTATTTTGTATTTTATATAAATGTTATGGCACAGTAAAATCACTTTTGGATTGGGCTTTTTTATTTTATGTTGTTTGTGAATATGCCTATATGGTTGCCTGTGGTTGTGATCATGCATTGCCACTGTTGCATAGGATTCCATAATGTAAATATTTAACTATTAATTAATTTATTCCAATGTGTATTGCAATATGACTGATTTTCAGTTTGTGTCTATTGAGAACAGCACTGGTATATAAATTCTAGAACTTGAGCTTTGGTGGTGTGTGTATAAATTATTGTTCAGTATACACGTAGTAGTAAAATTTTCGAGTCATAGCTTTCTTGTGTTTATCTTTTTAGATATTTCTAAATACTTTCAAAACATTTTTATGATTTTTCATCTTCAGCAGCAGTGAATGAGATTCAAGGATTATACACATTCTTGTCAAACTTGATAATACCTGTCATTTTCCTTTGAACTTTCTGGTTGGTGAGTGATAATTCCAGGTATCACACTTTTGCATTTAATTGACTACTCAGAAGCCAAGCATCTTTTCATATGTTTACTTAACATTCTGTACTCTCTTTTTTGAAATATCTTTTGGTATATTTCCCCCATTTTGCTATTCCATTATCTTCTTATTGAAGACTTCCTTTTTTTTTTTTTTAACATCTGAAGACTTCTTATTTAGGAGTTTTTAATACATGCTTGAGATGAGTTCTTCTCTCTTTCTGTCTCTCCTTCTCTTTCTTTAGATGAGTGTCAGTTTTTAATGTTAATAACATCTAATTTGTTATTTTCCTCTTTATTTATTTAGTCTTATTTCTATTTATTTATGTAGTCTTCTTACCTGTAGCAGAACACATTATTTATTCTAAACCACAAATATGTTTTCATTTCTTCAATAAATGTAATTATTAAGCTTTAAATTTAAGTTAACTTTCTAAACTAAATATGTTGTATCATAGTGAGTATTAATTTTTCTATGACAGCTGAAAGGTTACATTTATTCAGAAAATGTTGTATCAGCTTTCTTTTCATTTGCTCCTACTTCTCATTGATTCACAGTGGTAAACATCACTTCATCCATGGATCTGACTTTTCTCTGATTTCTCATGGTCATTCTCACTAATTCGTCTTGCCTCCTGAAATCTTTAGCAATCCCTTTATTCCACAGAAGCAAAAACCTTCCTTGGGCCTTTTTCCTCAGAAGATTGATTATTGCCACATTTTAAATGGGAGATTGCAATAAGTTAGGAGAAAATGCCAAAAGGGTCTCTCATTTTTTTTTCACAGCCTGTATCAGCCTCTGCTTGCACTCTCTGTTCAAAAATATTTGTGCAACACATTGATGGAAGATGCCACTTGTTTCTCTCCTTGGGGAAAAGACAGATTAATTACCTAACAAATAAAATAAAGAGAGTGTCTTGCTCTTTTCAAATGTTGGACAGGATTGCTTGCATCCTAATTTAAATGTTTCAGGTGACTGAAGCTTAAGATTCCTAAGCTTTAATCCATACTTGCACCATGCACAGCACCCAACAGGAGAGCTTTACATAACCCCATGAGACACTTGTGTGCAAGTGGAACAGATAAAAATATAAAACTATTGCTGTCTTTTTGTGTCATAAAAATGATTTTTTGTCTCATTTAAAATATTTTTTTCTAAAATCCAAAAACGTGTCAGGCTAAAATATTGTTATTTCAAATATGGTAAAATCGAAGACCCTTCAAATTTCTTTCCAGTTTTGTTGATGATGGTATGCCGTCAGAGATATGACTTCATTAATAAACACAATAGGTAAGATTCCTTCATAGGCCTGATTGGGGAATATGAAAATAAACCCCAGAAAAATCTGGACATTTTCTAGTTCTCAAATATTGGTTAAGATGGTAGAAAGGGCCCTTCATTGTCCTATATGTTAATGCAGATCAATTGTGAGAGGTGGGGATAAAACAAGCAGCTTAAATATCCTTTATGTTTGTTGTACTACTAGTAGAAAGAGGAAGGGTCAACATGTCACCATGGTTGATATAGCAAATAAGCTGCTTGAAACTACACAGAAATGTACCTGCTTGTATTTTCTGTGCAGTTACCCTCTCTTTTGGTGTGCCCTGATACCTCCCTCAACTTATGTACCAACTCCAGCAGCATTAAGCAGAAATCCAAAGAAACCTATTCTTTGGAATTATGAGGAAGGGAAGAGTCAAACATTTTATAACATGCTCTATACAAGGATACACGTCACCATCCTTATCTATGTCATGCCATGCATGGAGGGTCAGTAGGTTCAGGGGATTCTGGAAGCACCAAGTTCTGTGGGGTTAATCACAGTTCCATTCATGGGCAGTAAAAGAGAAGGGCCTTATCTTGGTCACTTTCTCAATGCTAGTAGCTACAAAAAGAAGAGGATAGCAGACATCTTAGGGAGAAGAACCAACATTAAATGAAATGTCCTAATTACTCTAGGCAACCTCTCATGGTGGCCTCCCATAGCTCCTCAAATCCCTACATACTTGCACAAGGGATAGTGTAATATTACTGGAGTGTCTGACTGCAGATTAACATTATTTTTGTTGAAAAAAATAAAAATAGGTTCAAATGATAGGGTTTGAAAAGGGTTCACAGTGTGAAGGAAACTATTGTAACAATGTGGACAGAACCCTTTGGATGGATTTATCATGTTTTTTTTTTTTTTTTTTTTTGCTGCTTCAGAATCTGTAGTAGCGATTGGTGTGTTCCATGATACATCCCCGCTTCTTATAAGTTTTAGATGGAATACCCCATTAGGAAGAAGTGCACGTAAGGAAGATTAGTGAGTCAAACTCCTCTGCCCTCTGTCAGCAGTGGGTGCAAAGGGATTTAGACCAAGTGCTTTCATCCTTTGATTTGCAAAGTTTTCACTATATGAATGATGTTTTGTTTGTTTGCAGGTCAGGAGCCTTGGTCTCAATATCCCTGTTTAAAAAGTGTTATCACGTGTCTGCCAGAAAGAATTGCTGATGATACTGGGAAAAATTGAGAGTTATCCTTAACAATTAAGGGTTTTGTAGCAACATGGATGGACCTAGAGATTGTTATACTGAGTGAAGCAAGTCAGACACAGAAAGACAGATATCATATGATATTGCTTATATGAGGAATCTATAAAAGAAAAAAAAAGGTACAAATGAATTTATTTACACAACAGAAATAGAATCATGGATATAGAAAACAAACTTATGGTTACCAGGGAATAAGTGGGGAAGGGATAAATTGGGAGATTGGGACTGACTTATACACACTACTATATATAAAATAGATAAAGACCTGCTTTATAGCACAGGGAACTCTACTCAGTGGTCTGTACTGGCGTATACGGAAAAAGAATCTTATAAAAAAAAACAAGGGTTTTGGGATTATATAATAAATATAAACGTGCAAACCTTTAACATGAAAGGAAAAATCAGTTAACTCTGTGGTCCCTGTTATGGTGTAAATATTTTGTACCTCTAATTTTAAAATTTTGAAACCCAGCTCCCATGTTGATGGTATTAGGAGGTGGGGCTTTTGGGAGGTGATTAGGTTATGAGGCCAGAGACCTCAAACATGGGATTAGTGACCTAATAAATGTAGCACACAGAAGATCTTATGCCCATTCCATGATTTCATTGCCGAGCGAGAAGACCCACATTATGAACCAGAAATTGGTCCCTCGCCAGACACTAAGTCAGCTGGCAACTTGTTCTTTTTTTAAAAAAAATAATTAGATAATTAATTAATTAATTTTTTGGCTGTGTTGGGTCTTTGGTGCGGTGCGCGGGCTTCTCATTGAGTGGCTTCTCTTGTTGCGGAGCACGGGCTCTAGGCGTGTGGGTTTCAGTAGTTGTGGCTCACGGGCTCAGTAGTTGTGGCCTGTGGACTCTAGAGCACAGGCTCAGGATTTGTGGTGCACGGGCTTAGTTGTTCCATGGTATGTGGGATCTTCCTGGACCAGGGCTCGAACCCTCGTCCCCTTTATTGGTAGGCCGAGTCTTAACCACTGCACCTCCAGGGAAGCCCCTGGTTACTTGTTCTTGAACTTTTCAGCCTCAGCAATTATGAGAAAAAAAAATATTCTGTTGTTTATAAAATACCAAGTCTCTCGTATTTTGTTTTAGCAGTCAAAGAGCTGGCTGAGGAGAAATATCTGTGAGCTTGAAGACATATCAGGAGAAACCTTTAAATCTCAAAAGAAAAGAGAAAATGGGCAGGAAAGGAATCAACAGAACAGAGTAATCAATAATTGTGGAACAATGAAAAATGCTGTGACCTATACATAATGGGTATAGCAGGAGGAGAATAAAGATAATAAAGAACAGAAAATATTTTTTAAAAATGACTGAGAATCTCCCCAAATGAATGTCTGACAGTAAATCCACAACATCCAAACTTAGAAGAACATATGAATAGTAAAGAAAACTGACCAATATCTCTCAGGAACATCAATGCAAAAATCTTCAACAAAATATTACCAAATCGAATCCAACAATATTTTGAGAGAATTTTATATCATGAATGAGAGGAAATAATCCCAGGTATGAAAGGCTGGTTCCACATTCTAGAATCAAATAATTATATCCATCATATCAACACCTTAAAGACAATCATTAGCATATCAATAGATTCAGAAGACCTTTGAAAAAATCTAACACCCATTCTTCATAAAAACTCTCAGTTAAAGAAATAGACTGGAGCTTTCTCAAGTTGAAAACAAAGATTTACAGGAAACTTTTATCTTACATCATGATTAATGGTCAAAACCATGAAGCTTTTCCACTAAGTTCAGGTAAAAGCAAGGATGTCCCCTTTCATGACTCCTTTTCCATATTTTACTCCAAGTCCTTGCTAATGCAATAAGGCACGAAAATACATAAAACAAATATAGATTGGGTAGAAAAAAATGAAAGCAACCTAAATAAAATGTGGACCAATATACTTTATGGACACCTCACCAAAGAAAATAGACACTATGCATATAAGTATACAGAAGAATAATCCAGATTACATGCTGCCATGAAAAAGCAAATTAAAAATACAATTCCATACCACTATGTAACACTTAGAATGGCTAAAATGTGAACAATGACAAGAACAAATTCTGTAGGAGATGTGGAACAATAGGAAATGTCATTTGTCATTGGTGGAAATGAAAAATAATACAGCTACTTTGGTAGTCTGATTGACACTTGCTAGAATATTGAGCATTCCCTTACTGTACAATCCGTCAAGTGTTCTCATGGATATTTACTGAAAGTAGTTTAAAACATACTTCCAGAGGAAAACCTGCATATGGATATTTATGGCACCTAATTCAATATTGCCAAAATGTGAATGAAACTAAGGTGTCCTCCAATAGGTGAATGAAATGATATAGTATTAATATACTCTGGGAATGGGATAATATTGAGCACTAAAAAAGGTAAGCTATCAAGCCATATAAAGAGATGGGAATTCTTTTTTTTTTCTCTTGAAATATAGGTGATTTTCTCTATTTTGAAATTTAAATGTTATTGGAGTATAGTTGATTTACAATGTTGTGTTCATTTCAGCTGCACAGCAAGTGATTCAGTTACACATATGCATATATTCATTCTTTATCAGATTCTTTTCTGATAACGGTATTCCCAGAATACTGAGTAGAGCTCCCTGTACTATACAGTAGGTCCTTGTTGCTTATCTGTTATATATAGTAGTATTCGTATGTTTACCCCAAGCTCCTGATTTATCCCTACCCCCCACCTCTCCCCTTTGGTCACCATAAGTTTGTTTTCCAAGTCTGTGAGTCTGCCTCTGTTTTGTAAGTTAGTTCATTTGTATCAATTTTTAGCTTCCACCTAGAAGTGATATCATCCAATATTTGTCTTACTCTGTCTGACTTACTTCACTTAGTACAATCATCTCTAGGTCCATCCATGTTACTGCAACTGGCATTATTTTCTTCTATTTTATGGCTGAGTCATATTCCATTATATATATGTATCACATATTCTTTACCTATATTCATATGTTGATGGACATTTTGGTTGCTTCCATGTCTTCGCTATTGTAAAGAGTGTTGCAGTGAACATTGGGGAAGATGTGTCTTTTCGATTTATGCTTTCCTCCAGATAGGCACACAGGAGTGAACTTGCTGGATCATCTGGTAGCTCTACTTTATTTTATTTTACTTCATTTCATTTCAATTTCAATTTTTTTGGAATAGAGTTGATTTACAATGTTGTGTTACTTTCTGCTGCACAGCACAGTGAAGCAGTTATACATATATCCAATCCTTTTTGGATTCCTTTCCCATACAGGTCATTACAGAGTATTGAGTAGCGTTCCCTGTGCTATACAGTAAGCCCTTATTTGTTATCTCTTTTATATATAGTGGTGTGTATATGTCAATCCCAATTTCCAATTTATCCCTCCCACCTCCCCTTACTCTGGTAACCTCCATTCTGTGCTCCATAGTGGCTGTTACCAATTGGCATTGCCACCGATAGCATAGAATTGGTGGTGCAGTGGTTAAGAATCTGCCTTCCGGTTCAGGGGACACAGGTTGGATCCCTGGCCAGGAAAGATCTCACATGCCACAGAACAAGTAAGCCCGTGCACCACAACTACTCAGTCTGTGCTCTAGAGCCCACGAGCCACAACTACTGAAGCCTGTGTGCCTACAGCTTGTGCTCCACAACAAGAGAAGCCACCACAAAGAGAAGGCTTCGTACCACAATGATGAGTAGCCCCCGCTTGCTGCAACTATAGAAAAGCCGTGCGCAGCAACGAAGACCCAACGCAAATTAAAAAAAAATAAGTAGTAGGTTTCTCTTTTTTCCACACCCTCTGAAGCATTTCTTGTTTGTAGACATTGTGATGGTGGCTACTCTGAGTGGTTCCAGGTGATACTTCTTTGTACATCTGATTTGCATTTGTCTAACATAAAGCAATGGTGAGTATCTTCATATGTGCTTTTTTTTTGAACAGTGTCAGTAAGATTTACCCCTTGAAAAAGGGTTATTGAAAGGTTGCCTTGTTTTGAAGTCTACTTCGATTACCTACCCCAAGACATTTTTTGAGGGCTGTTGTCATTTACAGCTCCCCAGGCATTGTGAATATGAAGTGCGTATAAGGTCCAGTTTTAGAATTGTTGTTATGGGAAACAGAAGGCGGCCGGGTTTCTACTGTCCCTCTCTGGTTACTGACACAAACTTAGATGTAGGGCAAGTCCTGTTCTTGGGTATTAAATTAGAGTGGAATGTGCCTGACTAAACATGTAAGGGCTTCTGTCCCATTCCTTCTTCCCCCTTACTCTTCATCCCCCGAATAAGTATAAACCCCTGCAAAATCACCTGTTGAGGTTGCTGTCTTGTAGAGTGGGATGACCCTTACGAAGGAGTCGGGAGGTCGGAACCCAAACACCAGGATATGTTGAGAGCAGGTGATTTTCCAAATGTCATCCAGCGAAGAGAGTCCACCATCCTTTGGGTGTCAGAGGGTTGGTTTAGTAGTATGAGGGCACACTTAGATCTGGAGATAGTGATCCCATGCAGAGGGGACCAGGTACTACATGTTCAAGGGGGGCGAATTAGCTGGCATATCATCCCGAGGTCCTCAGGCCCACAACAGTCCAGCCTTGGGACCAAATTGTGTCTGTGTCCAGAGATGTGACACTAGTACGTTCACTGCGACTAAACAAATTTAGTGATCATTTTTCTTTTCTTTAACTTAATTTTAAATTTATAATGGAGTATATAGTTGATTTATCATGTTGTGTTCATTTTTGACATACACCAACATGATTCCTTTATACAGAGATAACTATATATTCTTTTTAGAATTATTTTCCCATTGAGGTTACTAAAGGGTGTTGAGAAGAGTTCCAAGTGCTCTACAGCAGGTCCATGTTGATTACAAGTTTTCTCTCTGTAAATATGTATATACTAACTCCAACCTCATGATTTATGCCTCCAACACACCTTTCCAGTTTGGTAACCATAAGTTTGTGTTCTAAGTCTGGGACTCTGTTTCTGTGTTGTAAGATAGTACCTTTGTATCAATTTTTAGATTCCACCGATAAGTAATATCATATGATATTTTTCATTGCCTGATTTATGACACTTAGTATGAATGTATGTAGGTCCTTCTGAGTGGCCCTAAATGGCCTTATTTCATTCACTTCATGGCTGAGTAATATTCCATTGTACATATCTACCATAATTTTGTTATCCATTCTTCCTTCCAAGGACTTTTAGGTAGCTTCCGAGTAGAGGCTCTTGTAAACAGGGCTGCATAAATTTTAGAGTGCCTGGGTCCTGTCAATTTACGTTTTTTCCAAGATACAGGCCCAGGAGTGGAAAAGCCATATGCTCTGAAGCTCTGGTTTTTAGATTTTTAAGGAATCACCACCCACTTCTCCAGAGTGGCTGTTAGCAATTTACATTCCCACCATCAGCTTGTCAGGGTTCCCTTTTCTCCACGCCCTGTCCTGCATTTCAGGTTTTACAGTTTGTGAGGTTGGCCATTCTGACTGGTGCGAAGTGATATCTCTTTGTAGTATTAATTTACATTGCCCGCCTGTTTTGTTGGCCAAAAATGGAGTAAGGGTTTTTCCTGAATATATTAAGGAATAACGCATACGGCCTTTTTGGCAAACTGCATCATTGGCGATGTTCAGCAGCTTTGCATGTGCTTTAATGACGAGTGCAAACTACCCCTTGAAATCCCTTTCCTGCAATTCTGCCTTGCTTACAAGGCCTTTACGAATACTTGGCTCAAGAAATGACTCCATTAGAGGTGTCAATTACAACCCTGCATGTTTGTGAATTGCAGTGCCCCTGAGCACCGGTTTTCAACTTGTTTAGGGAAGCAGACACAAAGGGGCAGGATTTCTACAGACCCATTCCAGTTACTGGGGCACCTGAAGGATAGGGAAATTCTTCTTCCAGGTAGGAAACTAGAGTGGCATATGCCTGTCCAAACATCTAAGGCTTGTGTCTCATTCCATCCCGCCATTCCCCTTCTTCACCGGAAAATTCCAAGCCGTGCAAAACCGGCTGTTGAGTGTGCTGCCTTCCCAAAGTGGGGAGACTCTAAGGAAAGGAGCTGGGGAACCCGAATACCAGGAGACGTGGAGATGAGGTGACTTTTCCAAACTCTTCCCGATCAGACGGTGTACCATCCTCTGGATGTGCCATGCATGTTTTAGCTGTAGGAAGGGTCCCCTGCACCTGGAGATATGGAACCCATGGAATGGGGGCCAGGAAGTATTACTCTAAAAGTGCTGCATTTGCTGTCCCATCCTCACGAAGCCTCTCAGACCAATGAGTGTAGAGCCTTAGGTCCCATCCAGCTCTGTGTCTAGAGATGGTCAGTCCAGGTTGCATCACAGCCCTTGAACAAATTTTGTAAGAATTTCTCTCTCTCTCACTGTCTTTATTTTGTTCTTGTTATTTAATTTTATAATGGGGTATAGCTGATTTTCAATACTGTGTTTCTTCCTGCTCTATATCTATCCACTTGATTCACTTAAAGAGAGACATCAATAAATTCTTTTACAGATTCTTACCAGTCTTATATATCCTTTTCTGGTGACAACAGTGTGCTGAGTCCAGCTCTTTGAGCTATAGAGTAGGCCCTGTCGAATACCTATTTTGTTTATGGAACCGTATCTGTGCTAATTTCAACCTCCTGGTTTATGCATCACCCCGCCCCACCTTTCTCCTTTAGCAGCCATAAGTGTGTTTTCTAAATGTGTGACTTCGTTTCTGTTTTGTAATTGCGTTCATGTGAAGGCATTTTTAGATACTATCTATAAGTGATACCTTAGGATAAGTCTCTTTTTATGTCTGACTTATGTCACTTAGAATAATCGTACCTCAGTCTCCACGAGTTGCTGCCACTGGCCTTATTTCATTGATTTAATTGCTGAGTAATATTCCATTGTACATAAGTACCATATCTTCTTTCTCCATTTTTTCCTTCCAAGGACATGTAAGTTGTACCCAAATCGAGGAATTTCTAAACAGAGCAGCCCTAAACTTTGGGGTGCCTGTGTCTTGTCGATTTTTTGGTTTTCCCAAGATATACGCCCATGAGGGGAAGTGCTGTATGCTCTGTAGCTCTGTTTTTTAGAAGTTTTAAGATACAGCATACACTTCTCAAGAGTGGCCGGTGGCAATTTACATCCCGCCGATCAGCATAACAAGGCTCCGTTTTCTCCATGGCCTGTCCTGCATTTCTGGGTTTAACAATTTTTCAGCATGGGCCTTTTGACCAATGCGAAGTGAGACATTTTTGTAATGCTGATTTGCATTGCCCGCTTGTTTAGTTGGCCAAAAAGAGCATTTGCGTTTTTTCCAAAATTAATTCAGGAAAGAACGCAGACGCCCTTTTTGGCCGACTGCATCATTGTCGAAGTTCTGTGGAATTTCATGTGCTTTAAAGGCGAGTCCAATCTACCTGTGAAAAACTATTTCCTGCAATTCTATCTTGCTTTGAAATCCTCTTCGTTGCCTTACCTCAATACATTTTTAGACGAGAGTTATCATTTATAACTCTGCAGATTTGTGAATTGCCGTTCTCCTGAGCTCCATTTTCCAAATCTCTTTTTTGGGAGCTGGCTGCAAACCCGCAGGATTGCTTCAGGCCCTATTCTGGTTCAGGGGCGCAGGCTGAGCCTGTGGTTAATTCTTCTTCCTGATGGGAAATTAGGGTGACCTGTGCCTGTCCCAACACCTAGAG
The DNA here is from genome assembly GCF_965194825.1 of Balaenoptera physalus. Taxonomy (NCBI): domain Eukaryota; kingdom Metazoa; phylum Chordata; class Mammalia; order Artiodactyla; family Balaenopteridae; genus Balaenoptera; species Balaenoptera physalus. The sequence goes on from NW_028125351.1 coordinate 65,583, forward strand.
CTAGTCTCTCATGGGTTCCCCCTCTTCCCATTCATCCTCAGGACAAATTGCAACCTGTACGGAACAGGAGGTTAAAGGTGCTGATTCTCCAAGCGGGGAAATTGTTAGTAAAGCGGCTGGAATGGCGAACCCGAGGACAAGGAGATGAGGAAAGAAGAGCGTTTCAGAAACCTTTCTCGATCACACTATATACCATCCACCGGGATTCCCAAGCATTTTTTCTCTGTAGGAAGATTCCATTGAACCTGGTGATTTGGGATCCATAGAATGGGTACCACGTAGTATTACTTTAAAGGGTCTGCATTTGCTCACCCAACCTCACCAAACCTTTCAGACCCAAGAGTGTCCACCCTTATGCCTCAATCAGCTGTGGGTCTAGATATGGTCAATCCAGGTGGCATCACAGGCCCTGAACGAATTTTGTAAGAATTTCTCTCTCTTTCACTGTCTTTGTTTCACGGGTTTTTAAAAGTAATTGATTTTTATAATGGGGTTTAGCTGCTTTTCACTGCTGTGTTTATGCCGCTTTACACCCACTTGACTCACTTACAGAGAGATATCAATACATAGGTTTTAAGATTCTTACTAGTCAGATATATTCTTGGGCAGTGAATAGGGGGTGTTGAGTCCAGTTCACTGAGCAAGGGGTAGGTCTTGTCTATTACATATTGGGTTTATGGAACGGTATCTGAGCTAATTTGAAACCCTTGTTTTATGCATCACCCCACCTAACCATTCCCGTTAAGCAGCCATAGTGTGTTTTCTAAACGTGTGACTCTGTTCTGTTTTGTAATTCAGTTCAAGGGAAGCGGTTTTTACATTCCCTCTATAAGTGATATCTTATGATAAGTGTCTTTTTCTGTGTGACTTATTTCACTTAGAATCGTCGTACCTAAATCCACTCATCATGCTGCTACTAGCCTTATGATGTTGATTTCATGGCTGAGTGATATTCCATTGTACATAAGGACCACAACTTCTTTATCCATTTTTCTCTTTCCTGGGATATTTAAGGTGTAACGAAGTGGAGGTTCTTGTCAACAGAGCAGCCTTAAACTTTGGGGTGCCTGTGTCTTGCTGATTTTAAGTTTTCCCAATTTATACACCCATGAGTGGAAGTGCCCTATGCTCTCTAAGCTGAGTTTTTTAGATGTTTCAGGACACACCGTACACTTCTCCAGAGTGGCTGTTGGCAATTTACATCCCGCCCGTCAGCGTAGCAATGCTCCCGTTTCTCCATGGCCTGTCCTGCATTTCTGGTTTTGACACTTTATTCAGCATGGCCCTTTTGACCGATGGGAAGCGAGACTTCTTTGTAGCGCTGATATGCCTTTCCAGGTTGCTTGGTTGGCCAACAAGGGCGTATGCGTTTTTTCCTGAATATGTTCAGGAAAAAACTCATACGACCTTTTTGGCCAAGGGCATCATTGTCGAGGATTTGCCGCTTTTCCTGTGCTTTAAAGGCGATTCGAATCTACCTCCTGAAATCTGTTTCCTGCACTTCTGCCTTGCTTTCAAATCCTCTTCGTTGCCTTCCCTCAATATATTTGTTGACGAGAGTGATCATTTAGAAGTCTGCAGGTTTGTGAATTGCAGTGCCCCTGAGCTCCATTTTTCAACTCGCTTTCTTGGGAGCTGGCCACAAAAGCGCAGGATTGCTTCAGGCCCTATTCTGGTCCCGGGCGGCAGGCTGAACCTGTGGTTAATTCTTCTTCCTGATGGGAAAATAGAGTGACCTGTGCCTGTCCCAACACCTAGAGCTAGTCTCTCATTGGTTCCCCCTCTTCCCGTTCATCATCAGGACAAATTGCAACCTGTACGGAACAGGAGGTTAAAGGTGCTGATTCTCCAAGGAGGGAGATTGCTAGTAAAGCGGCTGGAATGGCGAACCCGAGCACAAGGAGATGAGAAATGAGGTGAGTTTTAGAAACATTTCCCGATCACACGGTGTACCATCTTCTGGGTTTCTCATGCATGTTTTCGATGTAGGAAGATGCCCTTGAACCTGGAGATTTGGGACCCATGGGATGGGTACCACGCAGTATTACTTTAAAGGGTCTGCGTTTGCTCACCAAACCTCACCAAACCTCTCAGCCCCAAGAGAGTCCACCCTTATTTCTCAATCAGCTGTGGGTCTGGATATGGTCAATCCGGGTGGCATCACAGGCCCTGAACGAATTTTGTAAGAATTTCTCTCTCTTTCACTGTCTTTGTTTCACGGGTTTTTAAAAGTAATTGATTTTTAAAATGGGGTTTACCTGCTTTTCACTGCTGTGTTTATGCCGCTTTACACCCACTTGACTCACTTACAGAGAGATATCAATACATAGGTTTTAAGATTTTTACTAGTCAGTTATATTTTTGAGCGGTGAATAGGGGGTGTTGGGTCCTGTTCACTGAGCAAGGAGTAGGTCTTGTCTATTACATATTGGGTTTATGGAACGGTATCTGAGCTAATTTGAAACCCTTGTTTTATGCATCACCCCACCCACCTTTCCCGTTAAGCAGCCATAGTGTGTTTTCTAAACGTGTGACTCCGTTCTGTTTCGTAATTCAGTTCAAGGGTAGCGGTTTTTACATTCCCTCTATAAGTGATATCTTATGATAAGTGTCTTTTTCTGTGTGACTTATTTAACTAAGAATCGTCATACCTAAATCCACTCATCATGCTGCTACTAGCCTTATGACGTTGATTTCATGGCTGAGTGATATTCCATTGTACATAAGGACCACAACTTCTTTATCCATTTTTCTCTTTCCTGGGATATTTAAGGTGTAACGAAGTGGAGGTTCTTGTCAACAGAGCAGCCCTAAACATTGGGGTGGCTGTGTCTTGCTGATTTTTGTTTTCCCAATGTATACACCCATGCGTGGAAGTGCCCTATGCTCTCTAAGCTGAGTTTTTTAGATATTTCAGGACACACCGTACACTTCTCCAGAGTGGCTGTTGGCAATTTACATCTCGCCCATCATCGTAGCAAGGCTCCCGTTTCTCCATGGCCTGTCCTGCATTTCTGGTTTTGACACTTTATTCAGCATGGCCCTTTTGACCGATGGGAAGCGAGACTTCTTTGTAGCGCTGATTTCCCTTTCCAGGTTGCTTGGTTGGCCAAAAAGGGCGTATGGGTTTTTTCCTGAATATTTTCAGGAAAAAACGCATACGCCCTTTTTGGCCAAGGGCGTCATTGTCGAGGATTTGCCACTTTTCCTGTGCTTTAAAGGCGATTCGAATCTACCTCCTGAAATCTGTTTCCTGCACTTCTGCCTTGCTTTCAAATCATCTTCGTTGCCTTCTCTCAATATATTTGTGGACGAGAGTGATCATTTAGAAGTCTGCAGGTTTGTGAATTGCAGTGCCCCTGAGCTCCATTTTTCAACTCGCTTTCTTGGGAGCTGGCCGCAAAGGCGCAGGATTGCTTCAGGCCCTATTCTGGTCCCGGGTGGCAGGCTGAGCCTGTGGTTAATTCTTCTTCCTGATGGGAAAATAGAGTGACCTGTGCCTGTCCCAACACCTAGAGCTAGTCTCTCATTGGTTCCCCCTCTTCCCGTTCATCCTCAGGACAAATTGCAACCTGTACGGAACAGGAGGTTAAAGGTGCTGATTCTCCAAGGAGGGAGATTGCTAGTAAAGCGGCTGGAATGGCGAACTCGAGCACAAGGAGATGAGAAATGAGGTGCGATTTAGAAACCTTTCCCGGTCACACAGTGTACCATCTTCTGGGTTTCTCATGCATGTTTTCGATGTAGGAAGATGCCCTTGAACCTGGAGATTTAGGACCCATGGGATGGGTACCACGCAGTATTATTTTAAAGGGTCTGCGTTTGCTCACCCAACCTCACCAAACCTCTCAGCCCCAAGAGAGTCCACCCTTATGTCTCAATAAGCTGTGGGTCTAGTTATGGTAAATCCAGGTAGCATCACAGCCCCTGAACGAATTTTGTAAGAATTTCTCTTTCTTTCACTGTCTTGTTTTCACAGGTTTTCAAAAGTAATTGATTTTTATAAAGGGGTTTAGCTGCTTTTCACTGCTGTGTTTATGCCCCTTTACACCCACGTGACTCACTTACAGAGAGATATCAATACATAGGTTTTAAGATTCTTACTAGTCAGATATATTCTTGGGCCGTGAATAGGGGGTGTTGAGTCCAATTCACTGAGCAAGGAGTAGGTCTAGTCTATTACATATTGGGTTTATTGAACGGTATCTGAGCTAATTTGAAACCCTTGTTTTATGCATCACCACACCTAACCTTTCCCGTTAAGCAGCCATAGTGTGTTTTCTAAACGTGTGACTCTGTTCTGTTTTGTAATTCAGTTCAAGGGTAGCGGTTTTTGAATTCCCTCTATAAGTGATAGCTTATGATAAGTGTCTTTTTCTGTGTGACTTATTTCACTTAGAATCGTCGTACCTAAATCCAGTCATCATGCTGCTACTAGCCTTATGACGTTGATTTCATGGCTGAGTGATATTGCATTGTACATAAGGAGCACAACTTCTTTATCCATTTTTCTCTTTCCTGGGATATTTAAGGTGTAACGAAGTGGAGGTTCTTGTCAACAGAGCAGCCCCAAACGTTGGGGTGCCTGTGTCTTGCTGATTTTTAGTTTTCCCAATTTATACGCCCATGAGTGGAAGTGCCCTATGCTCTCTAAGCTGAGTTTTTTAGATGTTTCAGGACACACCGTACACTTTTCCCGAGTGGCTGTTGGCAATTTACATCCCGCCCATCAGCGTAGCAAGGCTCCCGTTTCTCCATGGCCTGTCCTGCATTTCTGGTTTTGACACTTTATTCAGCATGGTCCTTTTGACCGATGGGAAGCGAGACTTCTTTGTACCGCTGATTTGCCTTTCCAGGTTGCTTGGTTGGCCAAAAAGGGCGTATGCGTTTTTTCCTGAATATATTCAGGAAAAAACGCATACGCCCTTTTTGGCCAAGGGCATCATTGTCGAGGATTTGCCGCTTTTCCTGTGCTTTAACGGCGATTCGAATCTACCTCCTGAAATCTGTTTCCTGCAATTCTGCCTTGCTTTCAAATCCTCTTCGTTGCCTTCCCTCAATATATTTGTGGACGAGAGTGATCATTTAGAAGTCTGCAGGTTTGTGAATTGCAGTGCCCCTGAACTCCATTTTTCAACTCGCTTTCTTGGGAGCTGGCCGCAAAAGCGCAGGATTGCTTTAGGCCCTATTCTGGTCACGGGCGGCAGGCTGAACCTGTGGTTAATTCTTCTTCCTGATGGGAAAATAGAGTGACCTGTGCCTATCCCAACACCTAGAGCTAGTCTGTCATTGGTTCCGCCTCTTCCCGTTCATCCTCAGGACAAATTGCAACCTGTACGGAACAGGAGGTTAAAGGTGCTGATTCTCCAAGGAGGGAGATTGCTAGTAAAGCAGCTGGAATGGCGAACCCGAGCACAAGGAGATGAGAAATGAGGTGCGTTTTAGAAACCTTTCCCGATCACACGGTGTACCATTTTCTGGGTTTCTCATGCATGTTTTCGATATAGGAAGATGCCCTTGATCCTGGAGATTTAGGACCCATGGGATGGGTACCACGCAGTATTATTTTAAAGGGTCTGCGTTTGCTCACCCAACCTCACCAAAACTCTCAGCCCCAAGAGAGTCCACCCTTATGTCTCAGTCAGCTGTGGGTCTGGATATGGTCAATCCGGGTGGCATCACAGGCCCTGAACGAATTTTGTAAGAATTTCTCTCTCTTTCACTGTCTTTGTTTCACTGGTTTTTAAAAGTAATTGATTTTGAAAATGGGTTTTAGCTGCTTTTCACTGCTGTGTTTATGCCGCTTTACACCCACTTGACTCACTTACAGAGAGATATCAATACATAGGTTTTAAGATACTTACTAGTCAGATATATTCTTGGGCTGTGAATAGGGGGTGTTGGGTCCCATTCACTGAGCAAGGAGTAGGTCTTGTCTATTACATATTGGGTTTATGGAACGGTATCTGAGCTAATTTGAAACCTTTGTTTTATGCATCACCCACCTCACCTTTCCCGTTAAGCAGCCATAGTGTGTTTTCTAAACGTGTGACTCCGTTCTGTTTTGTAATTCAGATCAAGGGTAGCGGTTTTTACATTCCCTCTATAAGTGATATCTTATGATAAGTGTCTTTTTCTGTGTGACTTATTTCACTTAGGATCGTCGTACCTGAATGCACTCATCATGCTGCTACTAGCCTTATGACGTTGATTTCATGGCTGAGTGATATTCCATTGTACATAAGGACCACAACTTCTTTATCCATTTTTCTCTTTCCTGGGATATTTAAGGTGTAACGAAGTGGAGGTTCTTGTCAACAGAGCAGCCCTAAACTTTGGGGTGCCTGTGTCTTGTAGATTTTTAGTTTTCCCAATTTATACACCCATGAGTGGAAGTGCCCTATGCTCTCTAAGATGACTTTTTTAGATGTTTCAGGACACATCGTACATTTCTCCAGAGTGGGTGTTGACAACTTACATCCCGCCCATCAGCGTAGCAAGGCTCCCGTTTCTCCATGGCCTGTCCTGCATTTCTGGTTTTGACACTTTATTCAGCATGGCTCTTTTGTCCGATGGGAAGTGAGACTTCTTTGTAGGGCTGATTTCCCTTTCCAGGTTGCTTGGTTGGCCAAAAAGGGCGTATGCGTTTTTTCCTGAATATGTTCAGGAAAAAACGCATACGCCCTTTTTGGCCAAGGGCATCATTGTCGAGGATTTGCCGCTTTTCCTGTGCTTTAAAGGCGATTCGAATCTACCTCCTGAAATCTGTTTCCTGCACTTCTGCCTTGCTTTCAAATCCTCTTCGTTGCCTTCCCTCAATATATTTGTGGACGAGAGTGATCATTTAGAAGTCTGCAGGTTTGTGAATTGCAGTGCCCCTGAGCTCCATTTTTCAACTCGCTTTCTTGGGAGCTGGCCGCAAAGGCGCAGGATTGCTTCAGGCCCTATTCTGGTCCCGGGTGGCAGGCTGAGCCTGTGGTTAATTCTTCTTCCTGATGGGAAAATAGAGTGACCTGTGCCTGTCCCAACACCTAGAGCTAGTCTCTCATTGGTTCCCCCTCTTCCCGTTCATCCTCAGGACAAATTGCAACCTGTACGGAACAGGAGGTTAAAGGTGCTGATTCTCCAAGGAGGGAGATTGCTAGTAAAGCGGCTGGAATGGCGAACTCGAGCACAAGGAGATGAGAAATGAGGTGCGTTTTAGAAACCTTTCCCGGTCACACAGTGTACCATCTTCTGGGTTTCTCATGCATGTTTTCGATGTAGGAAGATGCCCTTGAACCTGGAGATTTAGGACCCATGGGATGGGTACCACGCAGTATTATTTTAAAGGGTCTGCGTTTGCTCACCCAACCTCACTAAACCTCTCAGCCCCAAGAGAGTCCACCCTTATGTCTCAATAAGCTGTGGGTCTAGTTATGGTAAATCCAGGTAGCATCACAGCCCCTGAACGAATTTTGTAAGAATTTCTCTTTCTTTCACTGTCTTGTTTTCACAGGTTTTCAAAAGTAATTGATTTTTATAAAGGGGTTTAGCTGCTTTTCACTGCTGTGTTTATGCCCCTTTACACCCACGTGACTCACTTACAGAGAGATATCAATACATAGGTTTTAAGATTCTTACTAGTCAGATATATTCTTGGGCCGTGAATAGGGGGTGTTGAGTCCAATTCACTGAGCAAGGAGTAGGTCTAGTCTATTACATATTGGGTTTATTGAACGGTATCTGAGCTAATTTGAAACCCTTGTTTTATGCATCACCACACCTAACCTTTCCCGTTAAGCAGCCATAGTGTGTTTTCTAAACGTGTGACTCTGTTCTGTTTTGTAATTCAGTTCAAGGGTAGCGGTTTTTGAATTCCCTCTATAAGTGATAGCTTATGATAAGTGTCTTTTTCTGTGTGACTTATTTCACTTAGAATCGTCGTACCTAAATCCAGTCATCATGCTGCTACTAGCCTTATGACGTTGATTTCATGGCTGAGTGATATTGCATTGTACATAAGGAGCACAACTTCTTTATCCATTTTTCTCTTTCCTGGGATATTTAAGGTGTAACGAAGTGGAGGTTCTTGTCAACAGAGCAGCCCCAAACGTTGGGGTGCCTGTGTCTTGCTGATTTTTAGTTTTCCCAATTTATACGCCCATGAGTGGAAGTGCCCTATGCTCTCTAAGCTGAGTTTTTTAGATGTTTCAGGACACACCGTACACTTTTCCCGAGTGGCTGTTGGCAATTTACATCCCGCCCATCAGCGTAGCAAGGCTCCCGTTTCTCCATGGCCTGTCCTGCATTTCTGGTTTTGACACTTTATTCAGCATGGTCCTTTTGACCGATGGGAAGCGAGACTTCTTTGTACCGCTGATTTGCCTTTCCAGGTTGCTTGGTTGGCCAAAAAGGGCGTATGCGTTTTTTCCTGAATATATTCAGGAAAAAACGCATACGCCCTTTTTGGCCAAGGGCATCATTGTCGAGGATTTGCCGCTTTTCCTGTGCTTTAACGGCGATTCGAATCTACCTCCTGAAATCTGTTTCCTGCAATTCTGCCTTGCTTTCAAATCCTCTTCGTTGCCTTCCCTCAATATATTTGTGGACGAGAGTGATCATTTAGAAGTCTGCAGGTTTGTGAATTGCAGTGCCCCTGAACTCCATTTTTCAACTCGCTTTCTTGGGAGCTGGCCGCAAAAGCGCAGGATTGCTTTAGGCCCTATTCTGGTCACGGGCGGCAGGCTGAACCTGTGGTTAATTCTTCTTCCTGATGGGAAAATAGAGTGACCTGTGCCTATCCCAACACCTAGAGCTAGTCTGTCATTGGTTCCGCCTCTTCCCGTTCATCCTCAGGACAAATTGCAACCTGTACGGAACAGGAGGTTAAAGGTGCTGATTCTCCAAGGAGGGAGATTGCTAGTAAAGCAGCTGGAATGGCGAACCCGAGCACAAGGAGATGAGAAATGAGGTGCGTTTTAGAAACCTTTCCCGATCACACGGTGTACCATTTTCTGGGTTTCTCATGCATGTTTTCGATATAGGAAGATGCCCTTGATCCTGGAGATTTAGGACCCATGGGATGGGTACCACGCAGTATTATTTTAAAGGGTCTGCGTTTGCTCACCCAACCTCACCAAAACTCTCAGCCCCAAGAGAGTCCACCCTTATGTCTCAGTCAGCTGTGGGTCTGGATATGGTCAATCCGGGTGGCATCACAGGCCCTGAACGAATTTTGTAAGAATTTCTCTCTCTTTCACTGTCTTTGTTTCACTGGTTTTTAAAAGTAATTGATTTTGAAAATGGGTTTTAGCTGCTTTTCACTGCTGTGTTTATGCCGCTTTACACCCACTTGACTCACTTACAGAGAGATATCAATACATAGGTTTTAAGATACTTACTAGTCAGATATATTCTTGGGCTGTGAATAGGGGGTGTTGGGTCCCATTCACTGAGCAAGGAGTAGGTCTTGTCTATTACATATTGGGTTTATGGAACGGTATCTGAGCTAATTTGAAACCTTTGTTTTATGCATCACCCACCTCACCTTTCCCGTTAAGCAGCCATAGTGTGTTTTCTAAACGTGTGACTCCGTTCTGTTTTGTAATTCAGATCAAGGGTAGCGGTTTTTACATTCCCTCTATAAGTGATATCTTATGATAAGTGTCTTTTTCTGTGTGACTTATTTCACTTAGGATCGTCGTACCTGAATGCACTCATCATGCTGCTACTAGCCTTATGACGTTGATTTCATGGCTGAGTGATATTCCATTGTACATAAGGACCACAACTTCTTTATCCATTTTTCTCTTTCCTGGGATATTTAAGGTGTAACGAAGTGGAGGTTCTTGTCAACAGAGCAGCCCTAAACTTTGGGGTGCCTGTGTCTTGTAGATTTTTAGTTTTCCCAATTTATACACCCATGAGTGGAAGTGCCCTATGCTCTCTAAGATGACTTTTTTAGATGTTTCAGGACACATCGTACATTTCTCCAGAGTGGGTGTTGACAACTTACATCCCGCCCATCAGCGTAGCAAGGCTCCCGTTTCTCCATGGCCTGTCCTGCATTTCTGGTTTTGACACTTTATTCAGCATGGCTCTTTTGTCCGATGGGAAGTGAGACTTCTTTGTAGGGCTGATTTCCCTTTCCAGGTTGCTTGGTTGGCCAAAAAGGGCGTATGCGTTTTTTCCTGAATATGTTCAGGAAAAAACGCATACGCCCTTTTTGGCCAAGGGCATCATTGTCGAGGATTTGCCGCTTTTCCTGTGCTTTAAAGGCGATTCGAATCTACCTCCTGAAATCTGTTTCCTGCACTTCTGCCTTGCTTTCAAATCCTCTTCGTTGCCTTCCCTCAATATATTTGTGGACGAGAGTGATCATTTAGAAGTCTGCAGGTTTGTGAATTGCAGTGCCCCTGAGCTCCATTTTTCAACTCGCTTTCTTGGGAGCTGGCCGCAAAAGCGCAGGATTGTTTCAGGCCCTATTCTGCTCCCGGGTGGCAGGCTGAGCCTGTGGTTAATTCTTCTTCCTGATGGGAAAATAGAGTGACCTGTGCCTGTCCCAACACCAAGAGCTATTCTCTCATTGGTTCCCCCTCTTCCCGTTCATCCTCAGGAGAAATTGCAACCTGTACGGAACAAGAGGTTAAAGGTGCTGATTCTCCAAGGAGGGAGATTGCTAGTAAAGCAGCTGGAATGGCGAACCGGAGAACAAGGAGATGAGAAATGAGGTGTGTTTTAGAAACCTTTCCCGATCACACTGTGTACCATCTTCTGGGTTTCTCATGCATGTTTTCGATGTAGGAAGATGACCTTGAACCTGGAGATTTGGGACCCATGGGATGGGTACCACGCAGTATTACTTTAAAGGGTCTGCGTTTGCTCACCCAACCTCACCAAACCTCTCAGCCCCAAGAGAGTCCACCCTTATGTCTCAATCAGCTGTGGGTCTGGATATGGTCAATCCGGGTGGCATCACAGGCCCTGAACGAATTTTGTAAGAATTTCTCTCTCTTTCACTGTCTTTGTTTCACGGGTTTTTAAAAGTAATTGATTTTTAAAATGGGGTTTACCTGCTTTTCACTGCTGTGTTTATGCCGCTTTACACCCACTTGACTCACTTACAGAGAGATATCAATACATAGGTTTTAAGATTCTTACTAGTCAGTTATATTCTTGGGCGGTGAATAGGGGGTGTTGGGTCCTGTTCACTGAGCAAGGAGTAGATCTTGTCTATTACATATTGGCTTTATGGAACGGTATCTGAGCTAATTTGAAACCCTTGTTTTATGCATCACCCCACCTCACCTTTCCCGTTAAGCAGCCATAGTGTGTTTTCTAAACGTTTGACTATGTTCTGTTTTGTAATTCAGTTCAAGTGTAGCGGTTTTTACATTCCTTCTATAAGTGATATCTTATGATAAGTGTCTTTTTCTGTGTGACTTATTTCACTTAGAATCGTCATACGTAAATCAACTCATCATGCTGCTACTAGCCTTATGACGATTATTTAATGGCTGAGTGATATTCCATTGTACATAAGGAGCACAACTTCTTTATCCTTTTTTCTCTTTCCTGGGATATTTAAGGTGTAACGAAGTGGAGGTTCTTGTCAACAGAGCAGCCCTAAACTTTGGGGTGCCTGTGTCTTGCTGATTTTTAGTTTTCCCAATTTATACTCCCATGAATGGAAGTGGCCTATGCTGCCTAAGCTGAGTTTTTTAGATGTTTCAGGATACACCGTACACTTCTCCAGAGTGGCTGTTGGCAATATACATCCCGCCCATCAGCGTAGCAAGGCTCCCGTTTCTCCATGGCCTGTCCTGCATTTCTGGTTTTGACACTTTATTCAGCATGGCCCTTTTTACCTTAGGGAAGCGAGACTTCTTTGTAGCGGTGATTTCCCTTTCCAGGTTTCTTGGTTGGCCAAAAAGGGCGTATGCGTTTTTTCCTGAATATATTCAGGAAAAAACGCATACGCCCTTTTTGGCCAAGGGCATCAATTGTCGAGGTTTTGCCACTTTTCGTGGGCTTTAAAGGCGATTCGAATCTACCTCCTGAAATCTGTTTCCTGCAATTCGGGCTTGCTTTCAAATCCTCTTCGTTGCCTTCCCTCAATATATTTGTGGACGAGAGTTCTCATTTATAAGTCTGGAGGTTTGTGAATTGCAGTGCCCCTGAGCTCCATTTTTCAACTCGCTTTCTTGGGAGCTGGCCGCAAATGCGCAGGATTTTTTCAGGCACTCTTCTGGCCCCGGGCGGCAGGCTGAGCCAGTGGTTAATTATTTTTCCTGATGGGAAAATAGAGTGACCTGTGCCTGTCCCAACACCTAGAGCTAGTCTCTCATTGGTTCCCCCTCTTCCCGTTCATCCTCAGGACAAATTCCAACCTGTACGGAACAGGAGGTTAAAGGAGACGATTCTACAAGGAGGGAGATTGCTAGTAAAGCGGCTGGAAAGGCGAACCCGAGGACAAGGAGATGAGAAATGAGGTGCGTTTTAGAAACCTTTCCCGATCACACGGTGTACCATCTTCTGGGTTTCTCATGCATGTTTTCGATGTAGGAAGATGCCCTTGAACCTGGAGATTTGGGACCCATGGGATGGGTACCACGCAGTATTACTTTAAAGGGTCTGCGTTTGCTCACCCAACCTCACCAAACCTCTCAGCCCCAAGAGAGTCCACCCTTATGCCTCAATCAGCTGTGGGTCTGGATATGGTCAATCCGGGTGGCTTCACAGGCCCTGAACGAATTTTGTAAGAATTTCTCTCTCTTTCACTGTCTTTGTTTCACGGGTTTTTAAAAGTAATTGATTTTTATAATGGGGTTTAGCTGCTTTTCACTGCTGTGTTTATGCCACTTTACACCCACTTGACTCACTTACAGAGAGATATCAATACATATGTTTTAAGATTCTTACTAGTCAGATATATTCTTGGGCCGTGAATAGGGGGTGTTGAGTCCAATTCACTGAGCAAGGAGTAGGTCTTGTCTATTACATATTGCGTTTATGGAACGGTATCTGAGCTAATTTGAAACCCTTGTTTTATGCATCACCCCACCTCACCTTTCCCGTTAAACAGCCATAGTGTGTTTTCTAAACGTGTGACTCTGTTCTGTTTTGTAATTCAGTTCAAGGGTAGCGGTTTTTACATTCCCTCTATAAGTGATATCTTATGATAAGTGTCTTTTTCTGTGTGACTTATTTCACTTAGAATCGTCGTACCTAAATCCACTCATCATGCTGCTACTAGCCTTATGATGTTGATTTCATGGCTGAGTGATATTCCATTGTACATAAGGACCACAACTTCTTTATCCATTTTTCTCTTTCCTGGGATATTTAAGGTGTAACGAAGTGGAGGTTCTTGTCAACAGAGCAGCCTTAAACTTTGGGGTGCCTGTGTCTTGCTGATTTTTAGTTTTCCCAATTTATACGCCCATGAGTGGAAGTGCCCTATGCTCTCTAAGCTGAGTTTTTTAGATGTTTCAGGACACACCGTACACTTCTCCAGAGTGGCTGTTGGCAATTTACATCCCGCCCATTAGCGTAGCAAGCCTCCCGTTTCTCCATGGCCTGCCCTGCATTTCTGGTTTTGACACTTTATTCAGCATGGCCCTTTTGACCGATGGGAAGCGAGACTTCTTTGTAGCGCTGATTTGCCTTTCCAGGTTGCTTGCTTGGCCAAAAAGGGCGTATGCGTTTTTTCCTGAATATATTCAGGAAAAAACGCATACGCCCTTTTTGGCCAAGGGCATCATTGTCGAGGTTTTGCCGCTTTTCCTGTGCCTCAAAGGCGATTCGAATCTCCCTCCTGAAATCTGTTTCCTGCAATTCTGCCTTGCTTTCAAATCCTCTTCGTTGCCTTCCCTCAATATATTTGTGGACGAGAGTGATCATTTATAAGTCTGCAGGTTTGTGAATTGCAGTTCCCCTGAGCTCCATTTTTCAACTCGCTTTTTTGGGAGCTGGCCGCAAAAGCGCAGGACTGCTTCAGGCCCTATTCTGGTCCCGGGTGGCAGGCTGAGCCTGTGCTTAATTCTTCTTCCTGATGGGAAAATAGAGTGACCTGTGCCTGTCCCAACACCTAGAGCTAGTCTCTCATTGGTTCCCCCTCTTCCCGTTCATCCTCAGGACATATTGCAACCTGTACGGAACAGGAGGTTAAAGGTGTTTATTCTCCAAGGAGGGAGATTGCTAGTAAAGCGGCTGGAATGGCGAACCCGAGCACAAGGACATGAGAAATGAGGTGCGTTTTAGAAACCTTTCCCGATCACACGGTGTACCGTGTTCTGGGTTTCTCATGCATGTTTTCGATGTAGGAAGATGCCCTTGAACCTGGAGATTTGGGACCCATGGGATGGGTGCCACGCAGTATTACTTTAAAGGGTCTGCGTTTGCTCACCCAACCTCACGAAACCTCTCAGCCCCAAGAGTGTCCACCCTTATGTCTCAATCAGCTGTGGGTCTAGATATGGTCAATCCAGGTGGCATCACAGCCCCTGAACGAATTCTGTAAGAATTTCTCTCTCTTTCACTGTCTTTGTTTCACAGGTTTTTAAAAGTAATTGATTTTTATAATGGGGTTTAGTTGCTTTTCACTGCTGTGTTTATGCCACTTTACACCCACTTGACTCACTTACAGAGAGATATCAATACATAGGTTTTAAGATTCTTACTAGTCAGATATATTCTTGGGCCGTGAATAGGGGGTGTTGAGTCCAATTCACTGAGCAAGGAGTAGGTCTTGTCTATTACATATTGGGTTTATGGAACGGTATCTGAGCTAATTTGAAACCCTTGTTTTATGCATCACCCCACCTCACCTTTCCCGTTAAGCAGCCATAGTGTGTTTTCTAAACGTGTGACTCTGTTCTGTTTTGTAATTCAGTTCAAGGGTAGCGGTTTTTACATTCCCTCTATAAGTGATATCTTATGATAAGTGTCTTTTTCTGTGTGACTTATTTCACTTAGAATCGTCGTACCTAAACCCACTCATCATGCTGCTACTAGCCTTATGACGTTGATTTCATGGCTGAGTGATATTCCATTGTACATAAGGACCACAACTTCTTTATCCATTTTTCTCTTTCCTGAGATATTTAAGGTGTAACGAAGTGGAGGTTCTTGTCAACAGAGCAGCCCTATACGTTGGGGTGCCTGTGTCTTGCTGATTTTTAGTTTTCCCAATTTATACGCCCATGAGTGGAAGTGCCCTATGCTCTCTAAGGTTAGTTTTTTAGATATTTCAGGACACACCGTACACTTCTCCAGAGTGGCTGTTGGCAATTTACATCCCACCCATCAGCGTAGCAAGGCTCCCGTTTCTCCATGGCCTGTCCTGCATTTCTGGTTTTGACACTTTATTCAGCATGGCCCTTTTGACCGATGGGAAGCGAGACTTCTTTGTAGCGCTGATTTGCCTTTCCAGGTTGCTTGGTTGGCCAAAAAGGGCGTATGCGTTTTTTCCTGAATATATTCAGGAAAAAACGCATACGCCCTTTTTGGCCAAGGGCATCATTGTCGAGGTTTTGCCGCTTTTCCTGTGCCTCAAAGGCGATTCGAATCTCCCTCCTGAAATCTGTTTCCTGCAATTCTGCCTTGCTTTCAAATCCTCTTCGTTGCCTTCCCTCAATATATTTGTGGACGAGAGTTATCATTTATAACGCTGCAGGTTTGTGAATTGCAGTGCCCCTGAGCTCCATTTTTCAATTCGTTTTCTTGGGAGCTGGCCGCAAAAGCGGAGGATTGCTTCAGGCCCTATTCTGGTACCAGGCGGCAGGCTGAGCCTGTGGTTAATTCTTCTTCCTGATGGGAAAATAGAGTGACCTGTGCCTGTCCCAACACCTAGAGCTAGTCTCTCATTGGTTCCCCCTCTTCCCGTTCATCCTCAGGACAAATTGCAACCTTACGGAACAGGAGGTTAAAGGTGCTGATTCTCCAAGGAGGGAGATTGCTAGTAAAGTGGCTGAAATGGCGAACCCGAGCACAAGGACATGAGAAATGAGGTGCGATTTAGAAACCTTTCCCGATCCCACGGTGTATCATATTCTGGGTTTCTCATGCATGTTTTCGAAGTAGAAAGATGCCCTTGAACCTGGAGATTTGGGACCCATGGGATGGGTACCACGCAGTATTACTTTAAAGGGTCTGCGTTTCCTCACCCAAACTCACCAAACCTCTCAGCCCCAAGAGTGTCCACCCTTATATCTCAATCAGCTGTGGGTCTAGATATGGTCAATCCAGGTAGCATCACAGCCCGTTAACGAATTTTGTAAGAATTTCTGTCTCTTTCAGTGTCTTTGTTTCACGGGTTTTTAAAAGTAATTGATTTTTAAAATGGGGTTTAGCTGCTTTTCACTGCTGTGTTTATGCTGCTTTACACCCACTTGACTCACTTACAGACAGATATCAATACATAGCTTTTAATATTCTTAATAGTCAGATATATTCTTGGGTGGTGAATAGGGGGTGTTGAGTCCAGTTAACTGAGCAAGGAGAAAGTCTTGTCTATTACATATTGGCTTTATGGAACGGTATCTGAGCTAATTTGAAACCCTTGTTTTATGCATCACCCCACCTCACCTTTCCCGTTAAGCAGCCATATTGTGTTTTCTAAACGTTTGACTATGTTCTGTTTTGTAATTCAGTTCAAGTGTAGCGGTTTTTACATTCCTTCTATAAGTGATATCTTATGATAAGTGTCTTTTTCTGTGTGACTTATTTCACTTAGAATCGTCATACGTAAATCAACTCATCATGCTGCTACTAGCCTTATGACGATTATTTAATGGCTGAGTGATATTCCATTGTACATAAGGAGCACAACTTCTTTATCCTTTTTTCTCTTTCCTGGGATATTTAAGGTGTAACGAAGTGGAGGTTCTTGTCAACAGAGCAGCCCTAAACTTTGGGGTGCCTGTGTCTTGCTGATTTTTAGTTTTCCCAATTTATACTCCCATGAATGGAAGTGGCCTATGCTGCCTAAGCTGAGTTTTTTAGATGTTTCAGGATACACCGTACACTTCTCCAGAGTGGCTGTTGGCAATATACATCCCGCCCATCAGCGTAGCAAGGCTCCCGTTTCTCCATGGCCTGTCCTGCATTTCTGGTTTTGACACTTTATTCAGCATGGCCCTTTTTACCTTAGGGAAGCGAGACTTCTTTGTAGCGGTGATTTCCCTTTCCAGGTTTCTTGGTTGGCCAAAAAGGGCGTATGCGTTTTTTCCTGAATATATTCAGGAAAAAACGCATACGCCCTTTTTGGCCAAGGGCATCAATTGTCGAGGTTTTGCCACTTTTCGTGGGCTTTAAAGGCGATTCGAATCTACCTCCTGAAATCTGTTTCCTGCAATTCGGGCTTGCTTTCAAATCCTCTTCGTTGCCTTCCCTCAATATATTTGTGGACGAGAGTTCTCATTTATAAGTCTGGAGGTTTGTGAATTGCAGTGCCCCTGAGCTCCATTTTTCAACTCGCTTTCTTGGGAGCTGGCCGCAAATGCGCAGGATTTTTTCAGGCACTATTCTGGCCCCGGGCGGCAGGCTGAGCCAGTGGTTAATTATTTTTCCTGATGGGAAAATAGAGTGACCTGTGCCTGTCCCAACACCTAGAGCTAGTCTCTCATTGGTTCCCCCTCTTCCCGTTCATCCTCAGGACAAATTCCAACCTGTACGGAACAGGAGGTTAAAGGAGACGATTCTACAAGGAGGGAGATTGCTAGTAAAGCGGCTGGAATGGCGAACCCGAGGACAAGGAGATGAGAAATGAGGTGCGTTTTAGAAACCTTTCCCGATCACACGGTGTACCATCTTCTGGGTTTCTCATGCATGTTTTCGATGTAGGAAGATGCCCTTGAACTTGGATATTTGGGACCCATGGGATGGGTACCACGCAGTATTACTTTAAAGGGTCTGCGTTTGCTCACCCAACCTCACCAAACCTCTCAGCCCCAAGAGAGTCCACCCTTATGCCTCAATCAGCTGTGGGTCTGGATATGGTCAATCCGGGTGGCTTCACAGGCCCTGAACGAATTTTGTAAGAATTTCTCTCTCTTTCACTGTCTTTGTTTCACGGGTTTTTAAAAGTAATTGATTTTTATAATGGGGTTTAGCTGCTTTTCACTGCTGTGTTTATGCCACTTTACACCCACTTGACTCACTTACAGAGAGATATCAATACATAGGTTTTAAGATTCTTACTAGTCAGATATATTCTTGGGCCGTGAATAGGGGGTGTTGAGTCCAATTCACTGAGCAAGGAGTAGGTCTTGTCTATTACATATTGCGTTTATGGAACGGTATCTGAGCTAATGTGAAACCCTTGTTTTATGCATCACCCCACCTCACCTTTCCCGTTAAACAGCCATAGTGTGTTTTCTAAACGTGTGACTCTGTTCTGTTTTGTAATTCAGTTCAAGGGTAGCGGTTTTTACATTCCCTCTATAAGTGATATCTTATGATAAGTGTCTTTTTCTGTGTGACTTATTTCACTTAGAATCGTCGTACCTAAATCCACTCATCATGCTGCTACTAGCCTTATGACGTTGATTTCATGGCTGAGTGATATTCCCTTGTACATAAAGACCACAACTTCTTTATCCATTTTTCTCTTTTCTGAGATATTTAACGTGTAACGAAGTGGAGGTTCTTGTCAACAGAGCAGCCCTAAACGTTGGGGTGCCCGTGTCTACTGATTTTTAGTTTTCCCAGTTTATACGCCCATGAGTAGAAGTGCCCTATGCTCTCTAAGCTGAGTTTTTTAGATGTTTCAGGACACACCGTACACTTCTCCAGAGTGGCTGTTGGCAATTTACATCCCGCCCATCAGCGTAGCAAGGCTCCCGTTTCTCCATGGCCTGTCCTGCATTTCTGGTTTTGACACTTTATTCAGCATGGCCCTTTTGACCGATGGGAAGCGAGACTTCTTTGTAGCGCTGATTTGCCTTTCCAGGTTGCTTGGTTGGCCAAAAAGGGCGTATGCGTTTTTTCCTGAATATATTCAGGTAAAAACGCATACGCCCTTTTTGGCCAAGGGCATGATTGTCGAGGTTTTGCCGCTTTTCCTGTGCCTTAAAGGCGATTCGAATCTCCCTCCTGAAATCTGTTTCCTGCAATTCTGCCTTGCTTTCAAATCCTCTTCGTTGCCTTCCCTCAATATATTTGTGGACGAGTGTGATCATTTATAAGTCTGCAAGTTTGTGAATTGCAGTGCCCCTGAGCTCCATTTTTCAACTCGCTTTCTTGGGAGCTGGCGTCAAAAGCGCAGGATTGCTTCAGGCCCTATTCTGGTCCCGGGCGGGAGGCTCAGCCTGTACTTAATTCTTCTTCCTGATGGGAAAATAGAGTTACCTGTGCCTGTCCCAACACCTAGAGCTACTCTCTCATTGGTTCCCTCTCTTCCCGTTCATCCTCAAGACAAATAGCAACCTGTACGGAACAGGAGGTTAAAGGTGCTGATTTTCCAAGGAGGGGGATTGCTAATAAAGCGGCTGGAATGGCGAACCCGAGCACAAGGACATGAGAAATGAGGTGCGTATTAGAAACCTTTCCCGATCACACGGTGTACCGTCTTCTGGGTTTCTCATGCATGTTTTCGATGTAGGAAGATGCCCTTGAACCTGGAGATTTGGGACCCATGGGATGGGTACCACGCAGTATTACTTTAAAGGGTCTGCGTTTCCTCACCCAACCTCACCAAACCTCTCAGCCCCAAGAGTGTCCACCCTTATGTCTCAATCAGCTGTGGGTCTAGATATGGTCAATCCAGGTGGCATCACAGCCCCTGAACGAATTCTGTAAGAATTTCTCTCTATTTCACTGTCTTTGTTTCACAGGTTTTTAAAAGTAATTGATTTTTATAATGGGGTTTAGTTGCTTTTCACTGCTGTGTTTATTCCACTTTACACCCACTTGACTCACTTACAGAGAGATATCAATATATAGGTTTTAAGATTCTTACTAGTCAGATATATTCTTGGGCCGTGAATAGGGGGTGTTGAGTCCAATTCACTGAGCAAGGAGTAGGTCTTGTCTATTACATATTGCGTTTATGGAACGGTATCTGAGCTAATTTGAAACCCTTGTTTTATGCATCACCCCACCTCACCTTTCCCGTTAAGCAGCCATAGTGTGTTTTCTAAACGTGTGACTCTGTTCTGTTTTGTAATTCAGTTCAAGGATAGCGGTTTTTACATTCCCTCTATAAGTGATATCTTATGATAAGTGTCTTTTTCTGTGTGACTTATTTCACTTAGAATCGTCGTACCTAAATCCACTCATCATGCTGCTACTAGCCTTATGACGTTGATTTCATGGCTGAGTGATATTCCATTGTACATAAGGACCACAATTTCTTTATCCATTTTTCTCTTTCCTGGGATATTTAAGGTGTAACGAAGTGGACGTTCTTGTCAACAGAGCAGCCCTAAACTTTGGGGTGCCTGTGTCTTGCTGATTTTTAGTTTTCCCAATTTATACGCCCATGAGTGGAAGTGCCCTATGCTCTCTAAGCTGAGTTTTTTAGATGTTTCAGGACACACCGTACACTTCTCCAGAGTGGTGTTGGCAATTTACATCCCGCCCATCAGCGTAGCAAGGCTCCCGTTTCTCCATGGCCTGTCCTGCATTTCTGGTTTTGACACTTTATTCAGCATGGCCCTTTTGACCGATGGGAAGCGAGACTTCTTTGTAGCGCTGATTTGCCTTTCCAGGTTGCTTGGTTGGCCAAAAAGGGCGTATGCGTTTTTTCCTGAATACATTCAGGAAAAAACGCATACGCCCTTTTTGGCCAAGGGCATCATTGTCGAGGTTTTGCCGCTTTTCCTGTGCCTCAAAGGCGATTCGAATCTCCCTCCTGAAATCTGTTTCCTGCAATTCTGCCTTGCTTTCAAATCCTCTTCGTTGCCTTCCCTCAATATTTTTGTGGACGAGAGTGATCATTTATAAGTCTGCAGGTTTGTGAATTGCAGTTCCCCTGAGCTCCATTTTTCAACTCGCTTTTTTGGGAGCTGGCCGCAAAAGCGCAGGACTGCTTCAGGCCCTATTCTGGTCCCGGGTGGCAGGCTGAGCCTGTGCTTAATTCTTCTTCCTGATGGGAAAATAGAGTGACCTGTGCCTGCCCCAACACCTAGAGCTAGTCTCTCATTGGTTCCCCCTCTTCCCGTTCATCCTCAGGACATATTGCAACCTGTACGGAACAGGAGGTTAAAGGTGCTGATTCTCCAAGGAGGGAGATTGCTAGTAAAGCGGCTGGAATGGCGAACCCGAACACAAGGACATGAGAAATGAGGTGCGTTTTAGAAACCTTTCCCGATCACACGGTGTACCGTGTTCTGGGTTTCTCATGCATGTTTTCGATGTAGGAAGATGCCCTTGAACCTGGAGATTTGGGACCCATGGGATGGGTGCCACGCAGTATTACTTTAAAGGGTCTGCGTTTGCTCACCCAACCTCACCAACCACTCAGCCCCAAGAGTGTCCACCCTTATGTCTCAATCAGCTGTGGGTCTAGATATGGTCAATCCAGGTGGCATCACAGCCCCTGAACGAATTCTGTAAGAATTTCTCTCTCTTTCACTGTCTTTGTTTCACAGGTTTTTAAAAGTAATTGATTTTTATAATGGGGTTTAGTTGCTTTTCACTGCTGTGTTTATGCCACTTTACACCCACTTGACTCACTTACAGAGAGATATCAATACATAGGTTTTAAGATTCTTACTAGTCAGATATATTCTTGGGCCGTGAATAGGGGGTGTTGAGTCCAATTCACTGAGCAAGGAGTATGTCTTGTCTATTACATATTCGGCTTATGGAACGGTATCTGAGCTAATTTGAATCCCTTGTTTTATGCATCACCCCACCTCACTTTTCCCGTTAAGCAGCCATAGTGTGTTTTCTAAACGTGTGACTCTGTTCTGTTTTGTAATTCAGTTCAAGGGTAGCGGTTTTTACATTCCCTCTATAAGTGATATCTTATGATAAGTGTCTTTTTCTGTGTGACTTATTTAACTAAGAATCGTCATACCTAAATCCACTCATCATGCTGCTACTAGCCTTATGACGTTGATTTCATGGCTGAGTGATATTCCATTGTACATAAGGACCACATCTTCTTTATCCATTTTTCTCTTTCCTGAGATATTTAAGGTGTAACGAAGTGGAGGTTCTTGTCAACAGAGCAGCCCTAAACGTTGGGGTGCCTGAGTCTTGCTGATTTTTAGTTTTCCCAATTTATACGCCCATGAGTGGAGGTGCCCTATGCCCTCTAAGGTTAGCTTTTTAGATGTTTCAGGACACACCGTACACTTCTCCAGAGTGGCTGTTGGCAATTTACATCCCGCCCATCAGCGTAGCAAGGCTCCCGTTTCTCCATGGCCTGTCCTGCATTTCTGGTTTTGACACTTTATTCAGCATGGCCCTTTTGACCGATGGGAAGCGAGACTTCTTTGTAGCGCTGATTTGCCTTTCCAGGTTGCTTGGTTGGCCAAAAAGGGCGTATGCATTTTTTCCTGAATATATTCAGGTAAAAACGCATACGCCCTTTTTGGCCAAGGGCATGATTGTCGAGGTTTTGCCGCTTTTCCTGTGCCTTAAAGGCGATTCGAATCTCCCTCCTGAAATCTGTTTCCTGCAATTCTGCCTTGCTTTCAAATCCTCTTCGTTGCCTTCCCTCAATATATTTGTGGACGAGTGTGATCATTTATAAGTCTGCAAGTTTGTGAATTGCAGTGCCCCTGAGCTCCATTTTTCAACTCGCTTTCTTGGGAGCTGGCGTCAAAAGCGCAGGATTGCTTCAGGCCCTATTCTGGTCCCGGGCGGGAGGCTCAGCCTGTACTTAATTCTTCTTCCTGATGGGAAAATAGAGTTACCTGTGCCTGTCCCAACACCTAGAGCTACTCTCTCATTGGTTCCCTCTCTTCCCGTTCATCCTCAAGACAAATAGCAACCTGTACGGAACAGGAGGTTAAAGGTGCTGATTTTCCAAGGAGGGGGATTGCTAATAAAGCGGCTGGAATGGCGAACCCGAGCACAAGGACATGAGAAATGAGGTGCGTATTAGAAACCTTTCCCGATCACACGGTGTACCGTCTTCTGGGTTTCTCATGCATGTTTTCGATGTAGGAAGATGCCCTTGAACCTGGAGATTTGGGACCCATGGGATGGGTACCACGCAGTATTACTTTAAAGGGTCTGCGTTTCCTCACCCAACCTCACCAAACCTCTCAGCCCCAAGAGTGTCCACCCTTATGTCTCAATCAGCTGTGGGTCTAGATATGGTCAATCCAGGTGGCATCACAGCCCCTGAACGAATTCTGTAAGAATTTCTCTCTATTTCACTGTCTTTGTTTCACAGGTTTTTAAAAGTAATTGATTTTTATAATGGGGTTTAGTTGCTTTTCACTGCTGTGTTTATTCCACTTTACACCCACTTGACTCACTTACAGAGAGATATCAATATATAGGTTTTAAGATTCTTACTAGTCAGATATATTCTTGGGCCGTGAATAGGGGGTGTTGAGTCCAATTCACTGAGCAAGGAGTAGGTCTTGTCTATTACATATTGCGTTTATGGAACGGTATCTGAGCTAATTTGAAACCCTTGTTTTATGCATCACCCCACCTCACCTTTCCCGTTAAGCAGCCATAGTGTGTTTTCTAAACGTGTGACTCTGTTCTGTTTTGTAATTCAGTTCAAGGATAGCGGTTTTTACATTCCCTCTATAAGTGATATCTTATGATAAGTGTCTTTTTCTGTGTGACTTATTTCACTTAGAATCGTCGTACCTAAATCCACTCATCATGCTGCTACTAGCCTTATGACGTTGATTTCATGGCTGAGTGATATTCCATTGTACATAAGGACCACAATTTCTTTATCCATTTTTCTCTTTCCTGGGATATTTAAGGTGTAACGAAGTGGACGTTCTTGTCAACAGAGCAGCCCTAAACTTTGGGGTGCCTGTGTCTTGCTGATTTTTAGTTTTCCCAATTTATACGCCCATGAGTGGAAGTGCCCTATGCTCTCTAAGCTGAGTTTTTTAGATGTTTCAGGACACACCGTACACTTCTCCAGAGTGGTGTTGGCAATTTACATCCCGCCCATCAGCGTAGCAAGGCTCCCGTTTCTCCATGGCCTGTCCTGCATTTCTGGTTTTGACACTTTATTCAGCATGGCCCTTTTGACCGATGGGAAGCGAGACTTCTTTGTAGCGCTGATTTGCCTTTCCAGGTTGCTTGGTTGGCCAAAAAGGGCGTATGCGTTTTTTCCTGAATACATTCAGGAAAAAACGCATACGCCCTTTTTGGCCAAGGGCATCATTGTCGAGGTTTTGCCGCTTTTCCTGTGCCTCAAAGGCGATTCGAATCTCCCTCCTGAAATCTGTTTCCTGCAATTCTGCCTTGCTTTCAAATCCTCTTCGTTGCCTTCCCTCAATATTTTTGTGGACGAGAGTGATCATTTATAAGTCTGCAGGTTTGTGAATTGCAGTTCCCCTGAGCTCCATTTTTCAACTCGCTTTTTTGGGAGCTGGCCGCAAAAGCGCAGGACTGCTTCAGGCCCTATTCTGGTCCCGGGTGGCAGGCTGAGCCTGTGCTTAATTCTTCTTCCTGATGGGAAAATAGAGTGACCTGTGCCTGCCCCAACACCTAGAGCTAGTCTCTCATTGGTTCCCCCTCTTCCCGTTCATCCTCAGGACATATTGCAACCTGTACGGAACAGGAGGTTAAAGGTGCTGATTCTCCAAGGAGGGAGATTGCTAGTAAAGCGGCTGGAATGGCGAACCCGAACACAAGGACATGAGAAATGAGGTGCGTTTTAGAAACCTTTCCCGATCACACGGTGTACCGTGTTCTGGGTTTCTCATGCATGTTTTCGATGTAGGAAGATGCCCTTGAACCTGGAGATTTGGGACCCATGGGATGGGTGCCACGCAGTATTACTTTAAAGGGTCTGCGTTTGCTCACCCAACCTCACCAACCACTCAGCCCCAAGAGTGTCCACCCTTATGTCTCAATCAGCTGTGGGTCTAGATATGGTCAATCCAGGTGGCATCACAGCCCCTGAACGAATTCTGTAAGAATTTCTCTCTCTTTCACTGTCTTTGTTTCACAGGTTTTTAAAAGTAATTGATTTTTATAATGGGGTTTAGTTGCTTTTCACTGCTGTGTTTATGCCACTTTACACCCACTTGACTCACTTACAGAGAGATATCAATACATAGGTTTTAAGATTCTTACTAGTCAGATATATTCTTGGGCCGTGAATAGGGGGTGTTGAGTCCAATTCACTGAGCAAGGAGTATGTCTTGTCTATTACATATTCGGCTTATGGAACGGTATCTGAGCTAATTTGAATCCCTTGTTTTATGCATCACCCCACCTCACTTTTCCCGTTAAGCAGCCATAGTGTGTTTTCTAAACGTGTGACTCTGTTCTGTTTTGTAATTCAGTTCAAGGGTAGCGGTTTTTACATTCCCTCTATAAGTGATATCTTATGATAAGTGTCTTTTTCTGTGTGACTTATTTAACTAAGAATCGTCATACCTAAATCCACTCATCATGCTGCTACTAGCCTTATGACGTTGATTTCATGGCTGAGTGATATTCCATTGTACATAAGGACCACATCTTCTTTATCCATTTTTCTCTTTCCTGAGATATTTAAGGTGTAACGAAGTGGAGGTTCTTGTCAACAGAGCAGCCCTAAACGTTGGGGTGCCTGTGTCTTGCTGATTTTTAGTTTTCCCAATTTATACGCCCATGAGTGGAGGTGCCCTATGCCCTCTAAGGTTAGCTTTTTAGATGTTTCAGGACACACCGTACACTTCTCCAGAGTGGCTGTTGGCAATTTACATCCCGCCCATCAGCGTAGCAAGGCTCCCGTTTCTCCATGGCCTGTCCTGCACTTCTGGTTTTGACACTTTATTTTGCATGGCCCTTTTGATCAATGGGAAGCGAGACTTCTTTGTAGCGCTGATTTGCCTTTCCAGGTTGCTTGGTTGGCCAAAAAGGGCGTATGCGTTTTTTCCTGAATATATTCAGGAAAAAAAGCATACGCCCTTTTTGGCCAAGGGCATCATTGTCGAGGTTTTGCCGCTTTTCCTGTGCCTCAAAGGCGATTCGAATCTCCCTCCTGAAATCTGTTTCCTGCAATTCTGCCTTGCTTTCAAATCCTCTTCGTTGCCTTCCCTCAATATATTTGTGGACGAGAGTGATCATTTATAAGTCTGCAGGTTTGTGAATTGCAGTGCCCCTGAGCTCCGTTTTTCAACTCGCTTTCTTGGGAGCTGGCCGCAAAAGCGCAGGATTGCTTCAGGCCCTATTCTGGTCCCGGGCGGCAGGCTGAGCCTGTGCTTAATTCTTCTTCCTGATGGGAAAATAGAGTGACCTGTGCCTGTCCCAATACCTAGAGCTAGTCTCTCATTGGTTCACCCTCTTCCCGTTCATCCTCAGGACAAATTGCAACCTGTACGGAACAGGAGGTTAAAGGTGCTGATTCTCCAAGGAGGGAGATTGCTAGTAAAGCGGCTGGAATGGCGAACCCGAGCACAAGGACATGAGAAATGAAGTGCGTTTTAGAAAACTTTCCCGATCACACGGTGTACCGTGTTCTGGGTTTCTCATGCATGTTTTCGATGTAGGAAGATGCCCTTGAACCTGGAGATTTGGGACCCATGGGATGGGTACCACGCAGTTTTACTTTAAAGGGTCTGCGTTTGCTCACCCAACCTCACCAAACCTCTCAGCCCCAAGAGTGTCCACCCTTATGTCTCAATCAGCTGTGGGTCTAGATATGGTCAATCCAGGTAGCATCACAGCCCCTGAACGAATTTTGTAAGAATTTCTATTTCACTGTCTTTGTTTCACAGGTTTTTTAAAGTAATTGATTTTTATAATGGGGTTTAGTTGCTTTTCACTGCTGTGTTTATGCCACTTTACACCCACTTGACTCACTTACAGAGAGATATGAATACATAGGTTTTAAGATTCTTAATAGTCAGATATATTCTTGGGCCGTGAATAGGGGGTGTTGAGTCCAATTCACTGAGCAAGGAGTAGGTCTTGTCTATTACATATTGGGCTTATGGAACGGTATCTGAGCTAATTTGAAACCCTTGTTTTATGCATCACCCCACCTCACCTTTCCCGTTAAGCAGCCATAGTGTGTTTTCTAAACGTGTGACTCTGTTCTGTTTTGTAATTCAGTTCAAGGATAGCGGTTTTTACATTCCCTCTATAAGTGATATCTTATGATAAGTGTCTTTTTCTGTGTGACTTATTTCACTTAGAATCGTCGTACCTAAATCCACTCATCATGCTGCTACTAGCCTTATGACGTTGATTTCATGGCTGAGTGATATTCCATTGTACATAAGGACCACAATTTCTTTATCCATTTTTCTCTTTCCTGGGATATTTAAGGTGTAACGAAGTGGACGTTCTTGTCAACAGAGCAGCCCTAAACTTTGGGGTGCCTGTGTCTTGCTGATTTTTAGTTTTCCCAATTTATACGCCCATGAGTGGAAGTGCCCTATGCTCTCTAAGCTGAGTTTTTTAGATGTTTCAGGACACACCGTACACTTCTCCAGAGTGGTGTTGGCAATTTACATCCCGCCCATCAGCGTAGCAAGGCTCCCGTTTCTCCATGGCCTGTCCTGCATTTCTGGTTTTGACACTTTATTCAGCATGGCCCTTTTGACCGATGGGAAGCGAGACTTCTTTGTAGCGCTGATTTGCCTTTCCAGGTTGCTTGGTTGGCCAAAAAGGGCGTATGCGTTTTTTCCTGAATACATTCAGGAAAAAACGCATACGCCCTTTTTGGCCAAGGGCATCATTGTCGAGGTTTTGCCGCTTTTCCTGTGCCTCAAAGGCGATTCGAATCTCCCTCCTGAAATCTGTTTCCTGCAATTCTGCCTTGCTTTCAAATCCTCTTCGTTGCCTTCCCTCAATATTTTTGTGGATGAGAGTGATCATTTATAAGTCTGCAGGTTTGTGAATTGCAGTTCCCCTGAGCTCCATTTTTCAACTCGCTTTTTTGGGAGCTGGCCGCAAAAGCGCAGGACTGCTTCAGGCCCTATTCTGGTCCCGGGTGGCAGGCTGAGCCTGTGCTTAATTCTTCTTCCTGATGGGAAAATAGAGTGACCTGTGCCTGCCCCAACACCTAGAGCTAGTCTCTCATTGGTTCCCCCTCTTCCCGTTCATCCTCAGGACATATTGCAACCTGTACGGAACAGGAGGTTAAAGGTGCTGATTCTCCAAGGAGGGAGATTGCTAGTAAAGCGGCTGGAATGGCGAACCCGAACACAAGGACATGAGAAATGAGGTGCGTTTTAGAAACCTTTCCCGATCACACGGTGTACCGTGTTCTGGGTTTCTCATGCATGTTTTCGATGTAGGAAGATGCCCTTGAACCTGGAGATTTGGGACCCATGGGATGGGTGCCACGCAGTATTACTTTAAAGGGTCTGCGTTTGCTCACCCAACCTCACCAACCACTCAGCCCCAAGAGTGTCCACCCTTATGTCTCAATCAGCTGTGGGTCTAGATATGGTCAATCCAGGTGGCATCACAGCCCCTGAACGAATTCTGTAAGAATTTCTCTCTCTTTCACTGTCTTTGTTTCACAGGTTTTTAAAAGTAATTGATTTTTATAATGGGGTTTAGTTGCTTTTCACTGCTGTGTTTATGCCACTTTACACCCACTTGACTCACTTACAGAGAGATATCAATACATAGGTTTTAAGATTCTTACTAGTCAGATATATTCTTGGGCCGTGAATAGGGGGTGTTGAGTCCAATTCACTGAGCAAGGAGTATGTCTTGTCTATTACATATTCGGCTTATGGAACGGTATCTGAGCTAATTTGAATCCCTTGTTTTATGCATCACCCCACCTCACTTTTCCCGTTAAGCAGCCATAGTGTGTTTTCTAAACGTGTGACTCTGTTCTGTTTTGTAATTCAGTTCAAGGGTAGCGGTTTTTACATTCCCTCTATAAGTGATATCTTATGATAAGTGTCTTTTTCTGTGTGACTTATTTAACTAAGAATCGTCATACCTAAATCCACTCATCATGCTGCTACTAGCCTTATGACGTTGATTTCATGGCTGAGTGATATTCCATTGTACATAAGGACCACATCTTCTTTATCCATTTTTCTCTTTCCTGAGATATTTAAGGTGTAACGAAGTGGAGGTTCTTGTCAAAAGAGCAGCCCTAAACGTTGGGGTGCCTGTGTCTTGCTGATTTTTAGTTTTCCCAATTTATACGCCCATGAGTGGAGGTGCCCTATGCCCTCTAAGGTTAGCTTTTTAGATGTTTCAGGACACACCGTACACTTCTCCAGAGTGGCTGTTGGCAATTTACATCCCGCCCATCAGCGTAGCAAGGCTCCCGTTTCTCCATGGCCTGTCCTGCACTTCTGGTTTTGACACTTTATTTTGCATGGCCCTTTTGATCAATGGGAAGCGAGACTTCTTTGTAGCGCTGATTTGCCTTTCCAGGTTGCTTGGTTGGCCAAAAAGGGCGTATGCGTTTTTTCCTGAATATATTCAGGAAAAAAAGCATACGCCCTTTTTGGCCAAGGGCATCATTGTCGAGGTTTTGCCGCTTTTCCTGTGCCTCAAAGGCGATTCGAATCTCCCTCCTGAAATCTGTTTCCTGCAATTCTGCCTTGCTTTCAAATCCTCTTCGTTGCCTTCCCTCAATATATTTGTGGACGAGAGTGATCATTTATAAGTTTGCAGGTTTGTGAATTGCAGTGCCCCTGAGCTCCGTTTTTCAACTCGCTTTCTTGGGAGCTGGCCGCAAAAGCGCAGGATTGCTTCAGGCCCTATTCTGGTCCCGGGCGGCAGGCTGAGCCTGTGCTTAATTCTTCTTCCTGATGGGAAAATAGAGTGACCTGTGCCTGTCCCAATACCTAGAGCTAGTCTCTCATTGGTTCACCCTCTTCCCGTTCATCCTCAGGACAAATTGCAACCTGTACGGAACAGGAGGTTAAAGGTGCTGATTCTCCAAGGAGGGAGATTGCTAGTAAAGCGGCTGGAATGGCGAACCCGAGCACAAGGACATGAGAAATGAAGTGCGTTTTAGAAACCTTTCCCGATCACACGGTGTACCGTGTTCTGGGTTTCTCATGCATGTTTTCGATGTAGGAAGATGCCCTTGAACCTGGAGATTTGGGACCCATGGGATGGGTACCACGCAGTTTTACTTTAAAGGGTCTGCGTTTGCTCACCCAACCTCACCAAACCTCTCAGCCCCAAGAGTGTCCACCCTTATGTCTCAATCAGCTGTGGGTCTAGATATGGTCAATCCAGGTAGCATCACAGCCCCTGAACGAATTTTGTAAGAATTTCTATTTCACTGTCTTTGTTTCACAGGTTTTTAAAAGTAATTGATTTTTATAATGGGGTTTAGTTGCTTTTCACTGCTGTGTTTATGCCACTTTACACCCACTTGACTCACTTACAGAGAGATATGAATACATAGGTTTTAAGATTCTTAATAGTCAGATATATTCTTGGGCCGTGAATAGGGGGTGTTGAGTCCAATTCACTGAGCAAGGAGTAGGTCTTGTCTATTACATATTGGGCTTATGGAACGGTATCTGAGCTAATTTGAAACCCTTGTTTTATGCATCACCCCACCTCACCTTTCCCGTTAAGCAGCCATAGTGTGTTTTCTAAACGTGTGACTTTGTTCTGTTTTGTAATTCAGTTCAAGGGTAGCGGTTTTTACATTCCCTCTATAAGTGATATCTTATGATAAGTGTCTTTTTCTGTGTGACTTATTTCACTTAGAATCGTCGTACCTACACCCACTCATCATGCTGCTACTAGCCTTATGACGTTGATTTCATGGCTGAGTGATATTCCATTGTACATAAGGACCACATCTTCTTTATCCATTTTTCTCTTTCCTGAGATATTTAAGGTGTAACGAAGTGGAGGTTCTTGTCAACAGAGCAGCCCTAAACGTTGGGGTGCCTGTGTCTTGCTGATTTTTAGTTTTCCCAATTTATACGCCCATGAGTGGAGGTGCCCTATGCCCTCTAAGGTTAGCTTTTTAGATGTTTCAGGACACACCGTACACTTCTCCAGAGTGGCTGTTGGCAATTTACATCCCGCCCATCAGCGTAGCAAGGCTCCCGTTTCTCCATGGCCTGTCCTGCACTTCTGGTTTTGACACTTTATTTTGCATGGCCCTTTTGATCAATGGGAAGCGAGACTTCTTTGTAGCGCTGATTTGCCTTTCCAGGTTGCTTGGTTGGCCAAAAAGGGCGTATGCGTTTTTTCCTGAATATATTCAGGAAAAAAAGCATACGCCCTTTTTGGCCAAGGGCATCATTGTCGAGGTTTTGCCGCTTTTCCTGTGCCTCAAAGGCGATTCGAATCTCCCTCCTGAAATCTGTTTCCTGCAATTCTGCCTTGCTTTCAAATCCTCTTCGTTGCCTTCCCTCAATATATTTGTGGACGAGAGTGATCATTTATAAGTCTGCAGGTTTGTGAATTGCAGTGCCCCTGAGCTCCGTTTTTCAACTCGCTTTCTTGGGAGCTGGCCGCAAAAGCGCAGGATTGCTTCAGGCCCTATTCTGGTCCCGGGCGGCAGGCTGAGCCTGTGCTTAATTCTTCTTCCTGATGGGAAAATAGAGTGACCTGTGCCTGTCCCAATACCTAGAGCTAGTCTCTCATTGGTTCACCCTCTTCCCGTTCATCCTCAGGACAAATTGCAACCTGTACGGAACAGGAGGTTAAAGGTGCTGATTCTCCAAGGAGGGAGATTGCTAGTAAAGCGGCTGGAATGGCGAACCCGAGCACAAGGACATGAGAAATGAAGTGCGTTTTAGAAACCTTTCCCGATCACACGGTGTACCGTGTTCTGGGTTTCTCATGCATGTTTTCGATGTAGGAAGATGCCCTTGAACCTGGAGATTTGGGACCCATGGGATGGGTACCACGCAGTTTTACTTTAAAGGGTCTGCGTTTGCTCACCCAACCTCACCAAACCTCTCAGCCCCAAGAGTGTCCACCCTTATGTCTCAATCAGCTGTGGGTCTAGATATGGTCAATCCAGCTGGCATCACAGCCCCTGAACGAATTTTGTAAGAATTTCTCTCTCTTTCACTGTCTTTGTTTCACAGGTTTTTAAAAGTAATTGATTTTTATAATGGGGTTTAGTTGCTTTTCACTGCTGTGTTTATTCCACTTTACACCCACTTGACTCACTTACAGAGAGATATCAATACATAGGTTGTAAGATTCTTACTAGTCAGATATATTCTTGGGCCGTGAATAGGGGGTGTTGAGTCCAATTCACTGAGCAAGGAGTAGGTCTTGTCTATTACATATTGGGTTTATGGAACGGTATCTGAGCTAATTTCAAACCCTTGTTTTATGCATCACCCCACCTCACCTTTCCCGTTAGGCAGCCATAGTGTGTTTTCTAAACGTGTGACTGTGTTCTGTTTTGTAATTCAGTTCAAGGGTAACGGTTTTTACATTCCCTCTATAAGTGATATATTATGATAAGTGTCTTTTTCTGTGAGACTTATTTCACTTAGAATCGTCGTACCTAAACCCACTCATCATGCTGCTACTAGCCTTATGACGTTGATTTCATGGCTGAGTGATATTCCATTGTACATAAGGACCACAACTTCTTTATCCATTTTTCTCTTTCCTGAGATATTTAAGGTGTAACGAAGTGGAGGTTCTTGTCAACAGAGCAGCCCTAAACGTTGGGGTGCCTGTGTCTTGCTGATTTTTAGTTTTCCCAATTTATACGCCCATGAGTGGAAGTGCCCTATGCTCTCTAAGGTAAGTTTTTTAGATGTTTCAGGACACACCGTACACTTCTCCAGAGTGGCTGTTGGCAATTTACATCCCGCCCATCAGCTTAACAAGGCTCCCGTTTCTCCATGGCCTGTCCTGCATTTCTGGTTTTGACACTTTATTTAGCATGGCCCTTTTGACCGATGGGAAGCGAGACTTCTTTGTAGCGCTGATTTGCTTTCCAGGTTGCTTGCTTGGCCAAAAAGGGCGTATGCGTTTTTTCCTGAATATATTCAGGAAAAAATGCATACGCCCTTTTTGGCAAAGGGCATCATTGTCGAGGTTTTGCCGCTTTTCCTGTGCCTCAAAGGCGATTCGAATCTCTCTCCTGAAATCTGTTTCCTGCAATTCTGCCTTACTTTCAAATCCTCTTCGTTGCCTTCCCTCAATATATTTGTGGACGAGAGTGATCATTTATAAGTCTGCAGGTTTGTGAATTGCAGTTCCCCTGAGCTCCATTTTTCAACTCGCTTTCTTGGGAGCTGGCCGCAAAAGCGCAGGATTGCTTCAGGCCCTATTCTGGTCCCGGGTGGCAGGCTGAGCCTGTGCTTAATTCTTCTTCCTGATGGGAAAATAGAGTGACCTGTGCCTGTCCCAACACCTAGAGCTAGTCTCTCATTGGTTCCCCCTCTTCCCGTTCATCCTCAGGACAAATTGCAACCTGTACGGAACAGGAGGTTAAAGGTGCTGATTCTCCAAGGAGGGAGATTGCTAGTAAAGCGGCTGGAATGGCGAACCCGAGCACAAGGACATGAGAAATGAGGTGCGTTTTAGAAACCTTTCCCGATCACACGGTGTACCGTGTTCTGGGTTTCTCATGCATTTTTTCGATGTAGGAAGATGCCCTTGAACCTGGAGATTTGGGACCCATGGGATGGGTACCACGCAGTTTTACTTTAAAGGGTCTGCGTTTGCTCACCCAACCTCACCAAACCTCTCAGCCCCAAGAGTGTCCACCCTTATGTCTCAATCAGCTGTGGGTCTAGATATGGTCAATCCAGGTGGCATCACAGCCCCTGAACGAATTCTGTAAAAATTTCTCTCTCTTTCACTGTCTTTGTTTCACAGGTTTTTAAAAGTAATTGATTTTTATAATGGGGTTTAGTTGCTTTTCACTGCTGTGTTTATGCCACTTTACACCCACTTGACTCACTTACAGAGAGATATCAATACATAGGTTTTAAGATTCTTACTAGTCAGATATATTCTTGGGCCGTGAATAGGGGGTGTTGAGTCCAATTCACTGAGCAAGGAGTAGGTCTTGTCTATTACATATTGGGTTTATGGAACGGTATCTGAGCTAATTTGAAACCCTTGTTTTATGCATCACCCCACCTCACCTTTCCCGTTAAGCAGCCATAGTGTGTTTTCTAAACGTGTGACTCTGTTCTGTTTTGTAATTCAGTTCAAGGGTAGCGGTTTTTACATTCCCTCTATAAGTGATATCTTATGATAAGTGTCTTTTTCTGTGTGACTTATTTCACTTAGAATCGTCGTACCTAAACCCACTCATCATGCTGCTACTAGCCTTATGACGTTGATTTCATGGCTGAGTGATATTCCATTGTACATAAGGACCACAACTTCTTTATCCATTTTTCTCTTTCCTGAGATATTTAAGGTGTAACGAAGTGGAGGTTCTTGTCAACAGAGCAGCCCTAAACGTTGGGGTGCCTGTGTCTTGCTGATTTTTAGTTTTCCCAATTTATACGCCCATGAGTGGAAGTGCCCTATGCTCTCTAAGGTAAGTTTTTTAGATGTTTCAGGACACACCGTACACTTCTCCAGAGTGGCTGTTGGCAATTTACATCCCGCCCATCAGTGTAGCAAGGCTCCCGTTTCTCCATGGCCTGTCCTGCATTTCTGGTTTTGACACTTTATTCAGCATGGCCCTTTTGACCGATGGGAAGCGAGACTTCTTTGTAGCGCTGATTTGCCTTTCCAGGTTGCTTGGTTGGCCAAAAAGGGCGTATGCGTTTTTTCCTGAATATATTCAGGAAAAAACGCATACGCCCTTTTTGGCCAAGGGCATCATTGTCGAGGTTTTGCCGCTTTTCCTGTGCCTCAAAGGCGATTCGAATCTCCCTCCTGAAATCTGTTTCCTGCAATTCTGCCTTACTTTCAAATCCTCTTCGTTGCCTTCCCTCAATATATTTGTGGACGAGAGTGATCATTTATAAGTCTGCAGGTTTGTGAATTGCAGTGCCCCTGAGCTCCGTTTTTCAACTCGCTTTCTTGGGAGCTGGCCGCAAAAGCGCAGGATTGCTTCAGGCCCTATTCTGGTCCCGGGCGGCAGGCTGAGCCTGTGCTTAATTCTTCTTCCTGATGGTAAAATAGGGTGACCTGTGCCTGTCCCAACACCTAGAGCTAGTCTCTCATTGGTTCCCCCTCTTCCCGTTCATCCTCAGGTCATATTGCAACCTGTACGGAACAGGAGGTTAAAGGTGCTGATTCTCCAAGGAGGGAGATTGCTAGTAAAGCGGCTGGAATGGCGAACCCGAGCACAAGGACATGAGAAATGAGGTGTGTTTTAGAAACCTTTCCCGATCACACGGTGTACCGTGTTCTGGGTTTCTCATGCATGTTTTCGATGTAGGAAGATGCCCTTGAACCTGGAGATTTGGGACCCATGGGATGGGTGCCACGCAGTATTACTTTAAAGGGTCTGCGTTTGCTCACCCAACCTCACCAAACCTCTCAGCCCCAAGAGTGTCCACCCTTATGTCTCAATCAGCTGTGGGTCTAGATATGGTCAATCCAGGTGGCATCACAGCCCCTGAACGAATTCTGTAAAAATTTCTCTCTCTTTCACTGTCTTTGTTTCACAGGTTTTTAAAAGTAATTGATTTTTATAATGGGGTTTAGTTGCTTTTCACTGCTGTGTTTATGCCACTTTACACCCACTTGACTCACTTACAGAGAGATATCAATACATAGGTTTTAAGATTCTTACTAGTCAGATATATTCTTGGGCCGTGAATAGGGGGTGTTGAGTCCAATTCACTGAGCAAGGAGTAGGTCTTGTCTATTACATATTGGGTTTATGGAACGGTATCTGAGCTAATTTGAAACCCTTGTTTTATGCATCACCCCACCTCACCTTTCCCGTTAAGCAGCCATAGTGTGTTTTCTAAACGTGTGACTCTGTTCTGTTTTGTAATTCAGTTCAAGGGTAGCGGTTTTTACATTCCCTCTATAAGTGATATCTTATGATAAGTGTCTTTTTCTGTGTGACTTATTTCACTTAGAATCGTCGTACCTAAACCCACTCATCATGCTGCTACTAGCCTTATGACGTTGATTTCATGGCTGAGTGATATTCCATTGTACCTAAGGACCACAATTTCTTTATCCATTTTTCTCTTTCCTGAGATATGTAAGGTGTAACGAAGTGGAGGTTCTTGTCAACAGAGCAGCCCTAAACGTTGGGGTGCCTGTGTCTTGCTGATTTTTAGTTTTCCGAATTTATACGCCCATGAGTGGAACTGCCCTATGCTCTCTAAGCTGAGTTTTTTAGATGTTTCAGGACACACCGTACACTTCTTCAGAGTGGCTGTTGGCAATTTACATCCCGCCCATCAGCGTAGCAAGGCTCACGTTTCTCCATGGCCTGTCCTGCATTTCTGATTTTGACACTTTATTCAGCATGGCCCTTTTGACCGATGGGAAGCGAGATTTCTTTGTAGCGCTGATTTGCCTTTCCAGGTTGCTTGCTTGGCCAAAAAGGGCGTATGCGTTTTTTCCTGAATATATTCAGGAAAAAACGCATACGCCCTTTTTGGCCAAGGGCATCATTGTCGAGGTTTTGCCGCTTTTCCTGTGCTTTAAAGGCGATTCGAATCTCCCTCCTGAAATCTGTTTCCTGCAATTCTGCCTTGCTTTCAAATCCTCTTCTTTGCCTTCCCTCAATATATTTGTGGACGAGAGTGGTCATTTATAAGTCTGCAGCTTTGTGAATTGCAGTGCCCCTGAGCTCCATTTTTCAACTCGCTTTCTTGGGAGCTGGCCGCAAAAGCGCAGGATTGCTTCAGGCCCTATTCTGGTCCCGGGCGGCAGGCTGAGCCTGTGCTTAATTCTTCTTCCTGATGGGAAAATAGAGTGACCTGTGCCTGTCCAAACACCTAGAGCTAGTCTCTCATTGTTTTCCCCTCTTCCCGTTCATCCTCAGGACAAATTGCAACCTGTACGGAACAGGAGGTTAAAGGTGATGATTCTCCAAGGAGGGAGGTTGCAAGTAAAGCAGCTGGAATGGCGAACCCGAGCAGAAGGACATGAGAAATGAGGTGCGTTTTAGAAACCTTTCGCGATCACACGGTGTACCATCTTCTGGGTTTCTCATGCATGTTTTCGATGTAGGAAAATGCCCTTGAATCTGGAGATTTGGAACCCATGGGATGGGTACCACGCAGTATTACTTTAAAGGGTCTGCGTTTCCTCACCCAACCTCACCAAACCTCTCAGCCCCAAGAGTGTCCACCCTTATGTCTCAATCAGCTGTGGGTCTAGATATGGTCAATCCAGGTAGCATAACTGCCCCTAAACGAATTTTGTAAGAATTT
The DNA here is from genome assembly GCF_965194825.1 of Balaenoptera physalus. Lineage (NCBI taxonomy): Eukaryota > Metazoa > Chordata > Mammalia > Artiodactyla > Balaenopteridae > Balaenoptera > Balaenoptera physalus. The sequence goes on from NW_028125351.1 coordinate 102,956, forward strand.
CTCTCTCTTTCACTGTCTTTTTTTCACAGGTTTTTAAAAGTAATTGATTTTTATAATGGGGTTTAGCTGCTTTTCACTGCTGTGTTTATGTCACTTTACACCCACATGACTCACTTACAGAGAGATATCAATACATAGGTTTTAAGATTCTTACTAGTCAGATATATTCTTGGGCCGTGAATAGGGGGTTTTGAGTCCAATTCACTGAGCAAGGAGTAGGTCTTGTCTATTACATATTGGGTTTATGGAACGGTATCTGAGCTAATTTGAAACCCTTGTTTTATGCATCACCCCACCTCACCTTTCCCGTTAAGCAGCCATAGTGTGTTTTCTAAACGTGTGACTCTGTTCTGTCTTGTAATTCAGTTCAAGGGTAGCGGTTTTTACATTCCCTCTATAAGTGATATCTTATGATAAGTGTCTTTTTCTGTGTGACTTATTTCACTTAGAATCGTCGTAGCTAAATCCACTCATCATACTGCTACTAGCCTTATGACGTTGATTTCATGGCTGAGTGATATTCCATTGTACATAAGGACCACAACTTCTTTATCCATTTTTCTCTTTCCTGAGATATTTAAGGTGTAACGAAGTGGAGGTTCTTGTCAACAGAGCAGCCCTATACGTTGGGGTGCCTGTGTCTTGCTGATTTTTAGTTTTCCCACTTTATACGCCCATGAGTGGAAGTGCCCTATGCTCTCTAAGCTGAGTTTTTTAGATGTTTCACGACACACCGTACACTTCTCCAGAGTGGCTGTTGGCAACTTACATCCCGCCCATCATCGAAGCAAGGCTCCCGTTTCTCCATGGCCTGCCCTGCATGTCTGGTTTTGACACTTTATTCAGCATGGCCCTTTTGACCGATGGGAAGCGAGACTTCTTTGTAGCGCTGATTTGCCTTTCCAGGTTGCTTGGTTGGCCAAAAAGGGCGTATGCGTTTTTTCCTGAATATATTCAGGAAAAAACGCATACGCCCTTTTTGGCCAAGGGCATCATTGTCGAGGTTTTGCCGCTTTTCCTGTGCCTCGAAGGCGATTCGAATCTCCCTCCTGAAATCTGTTTCCTGCAATTCTGCCTTACTTTCAAATCCTCTTCGTTGCCTTCCCTCAATATATTTGTGGACGAGAGTGATCATTTATAAGTCTGCAGGTTTGTGAATTGCAGTGCCCCTGAGCTCCGTTTTTCAACTCGCTTTCTTGGGAGCTGGCCGCAAAAGCGCAGGATTGCTTCAGGCCCTATTCTGGTCGCGGGCGGCAGGCTGAGCCTGTGCTTAATTCTTCTTCCTGATGGGAAAATAGAGTGACCTGTGCCTGTCCCAACACCTAGAGCTAGTCTCTCATTGGTTCCCCCTCTTCCCGTTCATCCTCAGGACAAACTGCAACCTGTACGGAACAGGAGGTTAAATGTGCTGATTCTCCAGGGAAGGAGATAGCTAGTAAAGCGGCTGGAATGGCGAACCCGAGCACAAGGAGATGAGAAATGAGCTGCGTTTTAGAAACCTTTCCCGATCACACGGTGTACCATCTTCTGGGTTTCTCATGCATGTTTTCGATGTAGGAAGATGCCCTTGAACCTGGAGATTTGGGACCCATGGGATGGGTACCACGCAGTATTACTTTAAAGGGCCTGCGTTTCCTCACCCATCCTCACCAAACCTCTCAGCACCAAGAGTGTCCACCCTTATGTCTCAATCAGCTGTGGGTCTAGATATGGTCAATCCAGCTGGCATCACAGCCCCTGAACGAATTTTGTAAGAATTTCTCTCTCTTTCACTGTCTTTGTTTCACAGGTTTTTAAAAGTAATTGATTTTTATAATGGGGTTTAGTTGCTTTTCACTGCTGTGTTTATTCCACTTTACACCCACTTGACTCACTTACAGAGAGATATCAATACATAGGTTTTAAGATTCTTACTAGTCAGATATATTCTTGGGCCGTGAATAGGGGGTGTTGAGTCCAATTCACTGAGCAAGGAGTAGATCTTGTCTATTACATATTGCGTTTATGGAACGGTATCTGAGCTAATTTGAATCCCTTGTTTTATGCATCACCCCACCTCACCTTTCCCGTTAAGCAGCCATAGTGTGTTTTCTAAACGTGTGACTCTGTTCTGTTTTGTAATTCAGTTCAAGGGTAGCGGTTTTTACATTCCCTCTATAAGTGATATCTTATGATAAGTGTCTTTTTCTGTGTGACTTATTTCACTTAGAATCGTCGTACCTAAACCCACTCATCATGCTGCTACTAGCCTTATGACGTTGATTTCATGGCTGAGTGATATTCCATTGTACATAAGGACCACAACTTCTTTATCCATTTTTCTCTTTCCTGAGATATTTAAGGTGTAACGAAGTGGAGGTTCTTGTCAACAGAGCAGCCCTATACGTTGGGGTGCCTGTGTCTTGCTGATTTTTAGTTTTCCCAATTTATACGCCCATGAGTGGAAGTGCCCTATGCTCTCTAAGGTTAGTTTTTTAGATGTTTCAGGACACACCGTACACTTCTCCAGAGTGGCTGTTGGCAATTTACATCCCGCCCATCAGCGTAGCAAGGCTCCCGTTTCTCCATGGCCTGTCCTGCATTTCTGGTTTTGACACTTTATTCAGCATGGCCCTTTTGACCGATGGGAAGCGAGACTTCTTTGTAGCGCTGATTTGCCTTTCCAGGTTGCTTGGTTGGCCAAAAAGGGCGTATGCGTTTTTTCCTGAATATATTCAGGAAAAAACGCATACGCCCTTTTTGGCCAAGGGCATCATTGTCGAGGTTTTGCCGCTTTTCCTGTGCCTCAAAGGCGATTCGAATCTCCCTCCTGAAATCTGTTTCCTGCAATTCTGCCTTGCTTTCGAATCCTCTTCGTTGACTTCCCTCAATATATTTGTGGACGAGAGTGATCATTTATAAGTCTGCAGGTTTGTGAATTGCAGTTCCCCTGAGCTCCATTTTTCAACTCGCTTTTTTGGGAGCTGGCCGCAAAAGCGCAGGACTGCTTCAGGCCCTATTCTGGTCCCGGGTGGCAGGCTGAGCCTGTGCTTAATTCTTCTTCCTGATGGGAAAATAGAGTGACCTGTGCCTGTCCCAACACCTAGAGCTAGTCTCTCATTGGTTCCCCCTCTTCCCGTTCATCCTCAGGACATATTGCAACCTGTACGGAACAGGAGGTTAAAGGTGTTGATTCTCCAAGGAGGGAGATTGCTAGTAAAGCGGCTGGAATGGCGAACCCGAGCACAAGGACATGAGAAATGAGGTGCGTTTTAGAAACCTTTCCCGATCACACGGTGTACCGTGTTCTGGGTTTCTCATGCATGTTTTCGATGTAGGAAGATGCCCTTGAACCTGGAGATTTGGGACCCATGGGATGGGTGCCACGCAGTATTACTTTAAAGGGTCTGCGTTTGCTCACCCAACCTCACCAAACCTCTCAGCCCCAAGAGTGTCCACCCTTATGTCTCAATCAGCTGTGGGTCTAGATATGGTCAATCCAGGTGGCATCACAGCCCCTGAACGAATTCTGTAAGAATTTCTCTCTCTTTCACTGTCTTTGTTTCACAGGTTTTTAAAAGTAATTGATTTTTATAATGGGGTTTAGTTGCTTTTCACTGCTGTGTTTATGCCACTTTACACCCACTTGACTCACTTACAGAGAGATATCAATACATAGGTTTTAAGATTCTTACTAGTCAGATATATTCTTGGGCCGTGAATAGGGGGTGTTGAGTCCAATTCACTGAGCAAGGAGTAGGTCTTGTCTATTACATATTGGGTTTATGGAACGGTATCTGAGCTAATTTGAAACCCTTGTTTTATGCATCACCCCACCTCACCTTTCCCGTTAAGCAGCCATAGTGTGTTTTCTAAACGTGTGACTCTGTTCTGTTTTGTAATTCAGTTCAAGGGTAGCGGTTTTTACATTCCCTCTATAAGTGATATCTTATGATAAGTGTCTTTTTCTGTGTGACTTATTTCACTTAGAATCGTCGTACCTAAACCCACTCATCATGCTGCTACTAGCCTTATGACGTTGATTTCATGGCTGAGTGATATTCCATTGTACATAAGGACCACAACTTCTTTATCCATTTTTCTCTTTCCTGAGATATTTAAGGTGTAACGAAGTGGAGGTTCTTGTCAACAGAGCAGCCCTATACGTTGGGGTGCCTGTGTCTTGCTGATTTTTAGTTTTCCCAATTTATACGCCCATGAGTGGAAGTGCCCTATGCTCTCTAAGGTTAGTTTTTTAGATATTTCAGGACACACCGTACACTTCTCCAGAGTGGCTGTTGGCAATTTACATCCCACCCATCAGCGTAGCAAGGCTCCCGTTTCTCCATGGCCTGTCCTGCATTTCTGGTTTTGACACTTTATTCAGCATGGCCCTTTTGACCGATGGGAAGCGAGACTTCTTTGTAGCGCTGATTTGCCTTTCCAGGTTGCTTGGTTGGCCAAAAAGGGCGTATGCGTTTTTTCCTGAATATATTCAGGAAAAAACGCATACGCCCTTTTTGGCCAAGGGCATCATTGTCGAGGTTTTGCCGCTTTTCCTGTGCCTCAAAGGCGATTCGAATCTCCCTCCTGAAATCTGTTTCCTGCAATTCTGCCTTGCTTTCAAATCCTCTTCGTTGCCTTCCCTCAATATATTTGTGGACGAGAGTTATCATTTATAACTCTGCAGGTTTGTGAATTGCAGTGCCCCTGAGCTCCATTTTTCAATTCGTTTTCTTGGGAGCTGGCCGCAAAAGCGGAGGATTGCTTCAGGCCCTATTCTGGTACCAGGCGGCAGGCTGAGCCTGTGGTTAATTCTTCTTCCTGATGGGAAAATAGAGTGACCTGTGCCTGTCCCAACACCTAGAGCTAGTCTCTCATTGGTTCCCCCTCTTCCCGTTCATCCTCAGGACAAATTGCAACCTTACGGAACAGGAGGTTAAAGGTGCTGATTCTCCAAGGAGGGAGATTGCTAGTAAAGTGGCTGAAATGGCGAACCCGAGCACAAGGACATGAGAAATGAGGTGCGATTTAGAAACCTTTCCCGATCCCACGGTGTATCATATTCTGGGTTTCTCATGCATGTTTTCGAAGTAGAAAGATGCCCTTGAACCTGGAGATTTGGGACCCATGGGATGGGTACCACGCAGTATTACTTTAAAGGGTCTGCGTTTCCTCACCCAAACTCACCAAACCTCTCAGCCCCAAGAGTGTCCACCCTTATATCTCAATCAGCTGTGGGTCTAGATATGGTCAATCCAGGTAGCATCACAGCCCGTTAACGAATTTTGTAAGAATTTCTGTCTCTTTCAGTGTCTTTGTTTCACGGGTTTTTAAAAGTAATTGATTTTTAAAATGGGGTTTAGCTGCTTTTCACTGCTGTGTTTATGCTGCTTTACACCCACTTGACTCACTTACAGACAGATATCAATACATAGCTTTTAATATTCTTAATAGTCAGATATATTCTTGGGTGGTGAATAGGGGCTGTTGAGTCCAGTTAACTGAGCAAGGAGAAAGTCTTGTCTATTACATATTGGCTTTATGGAACGGTATCTGAGCTAATTTGAAACCCTTGTTTTATGCATCACCCCACCTCACCTTTCCCGTTAAGCAGCCATATTGTGTTTTCTAAACGTTTGACTATGTTCTGTTTTGTAATTCAGTTCAAGTGTAGCGGTTTTTACATTCCTTCTATAAGTGATATCTTATGATAAGTGTCTTTTTCTGTGTGACTTATTTCACTTAGAATCGTCATACGTAAATCAACTCATCATGCTGCTACTAGCCTTATGACGATTATTTAATGGCTGAGTGATATTCCATTGTACATAAGGAGCACAACTTCTTTATCCTTTTTTCTCTTTCCTGGGATATTTAAGGTGTAACGAAGTGGAGGTTCTTGTCAACAGAGCAGCCCTAAACTTTGGGGTGCCTGTGTCTTGCTGATTTTTAGTTTTCCCAATTTATACTCCCATGAATGGAAGTGGCCTATGCTGCCTAAGCTGAGTTTTTTAGATGTTTCAGGATACACCGTACACTTCTCCAGAGTGGCTGTTGGCAATATACATCCCGCCCATCAGCGTAGCAAGGCTCCCGTTTCTCCATGGCCTGTCCTGCATTTCTGGTTTTGACACTTTATTCAGCATGGCCCTTTTGACCGATGGGAAGCGAGACTTCTTTGTAGCGCTGATTTGCCTTTCCAGGTTGCTTGGTTGGCCAAAAAGGGCGTATGCGTTTTTTCCTGAATATATTCAGGTAAAAACGCATACGCCCTTTTTGGCCAAGGGCATGATTGTCGAGGTTTTGCTGCTTTTCCTGTGCCTTAAAGGCGATTCGAATCTCCCTCCTGAAATCTGTTTCCTGCAATTCTGCCTTGCTTTCAAATCCTCTTCGTTGCCTTCCCTCAATATATTTGTGGACGAGTGTGATCATTTATAAGTCTGCAAGTTTGTGAATTGCAGTGCCCCTGAGCTCCATTTTTCAACTCGCTTTCTTGGGAGCTGGCGTCAAAAGCGCAGGATTGCTTCAGGCCCTATTCTGGTCCCGGGCGGGAGGCTCAGCCTGTACTTAATTCTTCTTCCTGATGGGAAAATAGAGTTACCTGTGCCTGTCCCAACACCTAGAGCTACTCTCTCATTGGTTCCCCCTCTTCCCGTTCATCCTCAAGACAAATAGCAACCTGTACGGAACAGGAGGTTAAAGGTGCTGATTTTCCAAGGAGGGGGATTGCTAATAAAGCGGCTGGAATGGCGAACCCGAGCACAAGGACATGAGAAATAAGGTGCGTATTAGAAACCTTTCCCGATCACACGGTGTACCGTCTTCTGGGTTTCTCATGCATGTTTTCGATGTAGGAAGATGCCCTTGAACCTGGAGATTTGGGACCCATGGGATGGGTACCACGCAGTATTACTTTAAAGGGTCTGCGTTTCCTCACCCAACCTCACCAAACCTCTCAGCCCCAAGAGTGTCCACCCTTATGTCTCAATCAGCTGTGGGTCTAGATATGGTCAGTCCAGGTGGCATCACAGCCCCTGAACGAATTCTGTAAGAATTTCTCTCTATTTCACTGTCTTTGTTTCACAGGTTTTTAAAAGTAATTGATTTTTATAATGGGGTTTAGTTGCTTTTCACTGCTGTGTTTATTCCACTTTACACCCACTTGACTCACTTACAGAGAGATATCAATATATAGGTTTTAAGATTCTTACTAGTCAGATATATTCTTGGGCCGTGAATAGGGGGTGTTGAGTTCAATTCACTGAGCAAGGAGTAGGTCTTGTCTATTACATATTGCGTTTATGGAACGGTATCTGAGCTAATTTGAAACCCTTGTTTTATGCATCACCCCACCTCACCTTTCCCGTTAAGCAGCCATAGTGTGTTTTCTAAACGTGTGACTCTGTTCTGTTTTGTAATTCAGTTCAAGGATAGCGGTTTTTACATTCCCTCTATAAGTGATATCTTATGATAAGTGTCTTTTTCTGTGTGACTTATTTCACTTAGAATCGTCGTACCTAAATCCACTCATCATGCTGCTACTAGCCTTATGACGTTGATTTCATGGCTGAGTGATATTCCATTGTACATAAGGACCAAAATTTCTTTATCCATTTTTCTCTTTCCTGGGATATTTAAGGTGTAACGAAGTGGACGTTCTTGTCAACAGAGCAGCCCTAAACTTTGGGGTGCCTGTGTCTTGCTGATTTTTAGTTTTCCCAATTTATACGCCCATGAGTGGAAGTGCCCTATGCTCTCTAAGCTGAGTTTTTTAGATGTTTCAGGACACACCGTACACTTCTCCAGAGTGGTGTTGGCAATTTACATCCCGCCCATCAGCGTAGCAAGGCTCCCGTTTCTCCATGGCCTGTCCTGCATTTCTGGTTTTGACACTTTATTCAGCATGGCCCTTTTGACCGATGGGAAGCGAGACTTCTTTGTAGCGCTGATTTGCCTTTCCAGGTTGCTTGGTTGGCCAAAAAGGGCGTATGCGTTTTTTCCTGAATACATTCAGGAAAAAACGCATACGCCCTTTTTGGCCAAGGGCATCATTGTCGAGGTTTTGCCGCTTTTCCTGTGCCTCAAAGGCGATTCGAATCTCCCTCCTGAAATCTGTTTCCTGCAATTCTGCCTTGCTTTCAAATCCTCTTCGTTGCCTTCCCTCAATATTTTTGTGGACGAGAGTGATCATTTATAAGTCTGCAGGTTTGTGAATTGCAGTTCCCCTGAGCTCCATTTTTCAACTCGCTTTTTTGGGAGCTGGCCGCAAAAGCGCAGGACTGCTTCAGGCCCTATTCTGGTCCCGGGTGGCAGGCTGAGCCTGTGCTTAATTCTTCTTCCTGATGGGAAAATAGAGTGACCTGTGCCTGCCCCAACACCTAGAGCTAGTCTCTCATTGGTTCCCCCTCTTCCCGTTCATCCTCAGGACATATTGCAACCTGTACGGAACAGGAGGTTAAAGGTGCTGATTCTCCAAGGAGGGAGATTGCTAGTAAAGCGGCTGGAATGGCGAACCCGAACACAAGGACATGAGAAATGAGGTGCGTTTTAGAAACCTTTCCCGATCACACGGTGTACCGTGTTCTGGGTTTCTCATGCATGTTTTCGATGTAGGAAGATGCCCTTGAACCTGGAGATTTGGGACCCATGGGATGGGTGCCACGCAGTATTACTTTAAAGGGTCTGCGTTTGCTCACCCAACCTCACCAACCACTCAGCCCCAAGAGTGTCCACCCTTATGTCTCAATCAGCTGTGGGTCTAGATATGGTCAATCCAGGTGGCATCACAGCCCCTGAACGAATTCTGTAAGAATTTCTCTCTCTTTCACTGTCTTTGTTTCACAGGTTTTTAAAAGTAATTGATTTTTATAATGGGGTTTAGTTGCTTTTCACTGCTGTGTTTATGCCACTTTACACCCACTTGACTCACTTACAGAGAGATATCAATACATAGGTTTTAAGATTCTTACTAGTCAGATATATTCTTGGGCCGTGAATAGGGGGTGTTGAGTCCAATTCACTGAGCAAGGAGTATGTCTTGTCTATTACATATTCGGCTTATGGAACGGTATCTGAGCTAATTTGAATCCCTTGTTTTATGCATCACCCCACCTCACTTTTCCCGTTAAGCAGCCATAGTGTGTTTTCTAAACGTGTGACTCTGTTCTGTTTTGTAATTCAGTTCAAGGGTAGCGGTTTTTACATTCCCTCTATAAGTGATATCTTATGATAAGTGTCTTTTTCTGTGTGACTTATTTAACTAAGAATCGTCATACCTAAATCCACTCATCATGCTGCTACTAGCCTTATGACGTTGATTTCATGGCTGAGTGATATTCCATTGTACATAAGGACCACATCTTCTTTATCCATTTTTCTCTTTCCTGAGATATTTAAGGTGTAACGAAGTGGAGGTTCTTGTCAACAGAGCAGCCCTAAACGTTGGGGTGCCTGTGTCTTGCTGATTTTTAGTTTTCCCAATTTATACGCCCATGAGTGGAGGTGCCCTATGCCCTCTAAGGTTAGCTTTTTAGATGTTTCAGGACACACCGTACACTTCTCCAGAGTGGCTGTTGGCAATTTACATCCCGCCCATCAGCGTAGCAAGGCTCCCGTTTCTCCATGGCCTGTCCTGCACTTCTGGTTTTGACACTTTATTTTGCATGGCCCTTTTGATCAATGGGAAGCGAGACTTCTTTGTAGCGCTGATTTGCCTTTCCAGGTTGCTTGGTTGGCCAAAAACGGCGTATGCGTTTTTTCCTGAATATATTCAGGAAAAAAAGCATACGCCCTTTTTGGCCAAGGGCATCATTGTCGAGGTTTTGCCGCTTTTCCTGTGCCTCAAAGGCGATTCGAATCTCCCTCCTGAAATCTGTTTCCTGCAATTCTGCCTTGCTTTCAAATCCTCTTCGTTGCCTTCCCTCAATATATTTGTGGACGAGAGTGATCATTTATAAGTCTGCAGGTTTGTGAATTGCAGTGCCCCTGAGCTCCGTTTTTCAACTCGCTTTCTTGGGAGCTGGCCGCAAAAGCGCAGGATTGCTTCAGGCCCTATTCTGGTCCCGGGCGGCAGGCTGAGCCTGTGCTTAATTCTTCTTCCTGATGGGAAAATAGAGTGACCTGTGCCTGTCCCAATACCTAGAGCTAGTCTCTCATTGGTTCACCCTCTTCCCGTTCATCCTCAGGACAAATTGCAACCTGTACGGAACAGGAGGTTAAAGGTGCTGATTCTCCAAGGAGGGAGATTGCTAGTAAAGCGGCTGGAATGGCGAACCCGAGCACAAGGACATGAGAAATGAAGTGCGTTTTAGAAACCTTTCCCGATCACACGGTGTACCGTGTTCTGGGTTTCTCATGCATGTTTTCGATGTAGGAAGATGCCCTTGAACCTGGAGATTTGGGACCCATGGGATGGGTACCACGCAGTTTTACTTTAAAGGGTCTGCGTTTGCTCACCCAACCTCACCAAACCTCTCAGCCCCAAGAGTGTCCACCCTTATGTCTCAATCAGCTGTGGGTCTAGATATGGTCAATCCAGGTAGCATCACAGCCCCTGAACGAATTTTGTAAGAATTTCTATTTCACTGTCTTTGTTTCACAGGTTTTTAAAAGTAATTGATTTTTATAATGGGGTTTAGTTGCTTTTCACTGCTGTGTTTATGCCACTTTACACCCACTTGACTCACTTACAGAGAGATATGAATACATAGGTTTTAAGATTCTTAATAGTCAGATATATTCTTGGGCCGTGAATAGGGGGTGTTGAGTCCAATTCACTGAGCAAGGAGTAGGTCTTGTCTATTACATATTGGGCTTATGGAACGGTATCTGAGCTAATTTGAAACCCTTGTTTTATGCATCACCCCACCTCACCTTTCCCGTTAAGCAGCCATAGTGTGTTTTCTAAACGTGTGACTTTGTTCTGTTTTGTAATTCAGTTCAAGGGTAGCGGTTTTTACATTCCCTCTATAAGTGATATCTTATGATAAGTGTCTTTTTCTGTGTGACTTATTTCACTTAGAATCGTCGTACCTACACCCACTCATCATGCTGCTACTAGCCTTATGACGTTGATTTCATGGCTGAGTGATATTCCATTGTACATAAGGACCACATCTTCTTTATCCATTTTTCTCTTTCCTGAGATATTTAAGGTGTAACGAAGTGGAGGTTCTTGTCAACAGAGCAGCCCTAAACGTTGGGGTGCCTGTGTCTTGCTGATTTTTAGTTTTCCCAATTTATACGCCCATGAGTGGAGGTGCCCTATGCCCTCTAAGGTTAGCTTTTTAGATGTTTCAGGACACACCGTACACTTCTCCAGAGTGGCTGTTGGCAATTTACATCCCGCCCATCAGCGTAGCAAGGCTCCCGTTTCTCCATGGCCTGTCCTGCACTTCTGGTTTTGACACTTTATTTTGCATGGCCCTTTTGATCAATGGGAAGCGAGACTTCTTTGTAGCGCTGATTTGCCTTTCCAGGTTGCTTGGTTGGCCAAAAAGGGCGTATGCGTTTTTTCCTGAATATATTCAGGAAAAAAAGCATACGCCCTTTTTGGCCAAGGGCATCATTGTCGAGGTTTTGCCGCTTTTCCTGTGCCTCAAAGGCGATTCGAATCTCCCTCCTGAAATCTGTTTCCTGCAATTCTGCCTTGCTTTCAAATCCTCTTCGTTGCCTTCCCTCAATATATTTGTGGACGAGAGTGATCATTTATAAGTCTGCAGGTTTGTGAATTGCAGTGCCCCTGAGCTCCGTTTTTCAACTCGCTTTCTTGGGAGCTGGCCGCAAAAGCGCAGGATTGCTTCAGGCCCTATTCTGGTCCCGGGCGGCAGGCTGAGCCTGTGCTTAATTCTTCTTCCTGATGGGAAAATAGAGTGACCTGTGCCTGTCCCAATACCTAGAGCTAGTCTCTCATTGGTTCACCCTCTTCCCGTTCATCCTCAGGACAAATTGCAACCTGTACGGAACAGGAGGTTAAAGGTGCTGATTCTCCAAGGAGGGAGATTGCTAGTAAAGCGGCTGGAATGGCGAACCCGAGCACAAGGACATGAGAAATGAAGTGCGTTTTAGAAACCTTTCCCGATCACACGGTGTACCGTGTTCTGGGTTTCTCATGCATGTTTTCGATGTAGGAAGATGCCCTTGAACCTGGAGATTTGGGACCCATGGGATGGGTACCACGCAGTTTTACTTTAAAGGGTCTGCGTTTGCTCACCCAACCTCACCAAACCTCTCAGCCCCAAGAGTGTCCACCCTTATGTCTCAATCAGCTGTGGGTCTAGATATGGTCAATCCAGCTGGCATCACAGCCCCTGAACGAATTTTGTAAGAATTTCTCTCTCTTTCACTGTCTTTGTTTCACAGGTTTTTAAAAGTAATTGATTTTTATAATGGGGTTTAGTTGCTTTTCACTGCTGTGTTTATTCCACTTTACACCCACTTGACTCACTTACAGAGAGATATCAATACATAGGTTGTAAGATTCTTACTAGTCAGATATATTCTTGGGCCGTGAATAGGGGGTGTTGAGTCCAATTCACTGAGCAAGGAGTAGGTCTTGTCTATTACATATTGGGTTTATGGAACGGTATCTGAGCTAATTTCAAACCCTTGTTTTATGCATCACCCCACCTCACCTTTCCCGTTAGGCAGCCATAGTGTGTTTTCTAAACGTGTGACTGTGTTCTGTTTTGTAATTCAGTTCAAGGGTAACGGTTTTTACATTCCCTCTATAAGTGATATATTATGATAAGTGTCTTTTTCTGTGAGACTTATTTCACTTAGAATCGTCGTACCTAAACCCACTCATCATGCTGCTACTAGCCTTATGACGTTGATTTCATGGCTGAGTGATATTCCATTGTACATAAGGACCACAACTTCTTTATCCATTTTTCTCTTTCCTGAGATATTTAAGGTGTAACGAAGTGGAGGTTCTTGTCAACAGAGCAGCCCTAAACGTTGGGGTGCCTGTGTCTTGCTGATTTTTAGTTTTCCCAATTTATACGCCCATGAGTGGAAGTGCCCTATGCTCTCTAAGGTAAGTTTTTTAGATGTTTCAGGACACACCGTACACTTCTCCAGAGTGGCTGTTGGCAATTTACATCCCGCCCATCAGCTTAACAAGGCTCCCGTTTCTCCATGGCCTGTCCTGCATTTCTGGTTTTGACACTTTATTTAGCATGGCCCTTTTGACCGATGGGAAGCGAGACTTCTTTGTAGCGCTGATTTGCTTTCCAGGTTGCTTGCTTGGCCAAAAAGGGCGTATGCGTTTTTTCCTGAATATATTCAGGAAAAAATGCATACGCCCTTTTTGGCAAAGGGCATCATTGTCGAGGTTTTGCCGCTTTTCCTGTGCCTCAAAGGCGATTCGAATCTCTCTCCTGAAATCTGTTTCCTGCAATTCTGCCTTACTTTCAAATCCTCTTCGTTGCCTTCCCTCAATATATTTGTGGACGAGAGTGATCATTTATAAGTCTGCAGGTTTGTGAATTGCAGTTCCCCTGAGCTCCATTTCTCAACTCGCTTTCTTGGGAGCTGGCCGCAAAAGCGCAGGATTGCTTCAGGCCCTATTCTGGTCCCGGGTGGCAGGCTGAGCCTGTGCTTAATTCTTCTTCCTGATGGGAAAATAGAGTGACCTGTGCCTGTCCCAACACCTAGAGCTAGTCTCTCATTGGTTCCCCCTCTTCCCGTTCATCCTCAGGACAAATTGCAACCTGTACGGAACAGGAGGTTAAAGGTGCTGATTCTCCAAGGAGGGAGATTGCTAGTAAAGCGGCTGGAATGGCGAACCCGAGCACAAGGACATGAGAAATGAGGTGCGTTTTAGAAACCTTTCCCGATCACACGGTGTACCGTGTTCTGGGTTTCTCATGCATTTTTTCGATGTAGGAAGATGCCCTTGAACCTGGAGATTTGGGACCCATGGGATGGGTACCACGCAGTTTTACTTTAAAGGGTCTGCGTTTGCTCACCCAACCTCACCAAACCTCTCAGCCCCAAGAGTGTCCACCCTTATGTCTCAATCAGCTGTGGGTCTAGATATGGTCAATCCAGGTGGCATCACAGCCCCTGAACGAATTCTGTAAAAATTTCTCTCTCTTTCACTGTCTTTGTTTCACAGGTTTTTAAAAGTAATTGATTTTTATAATGGGGTTTAGTTGCTTTTCACTGCTGTGTTTATGCCACTTTACACCCACTTGACTCACTTACAGAGAGATATCAATACATAGGTTTTAAGATTCTTACTAGTCAGATATATTCTTGGGCCGTGAATAGGGGGTGTTGAGTCCAATTCACTGAGCAAGGAGTAGGTCTTGTCTATTACATATTGGGTTTATGGAACGGTATCTGAGCTAATTTGAAACCCTTGTTTTATGCATCACCCCACCTCACCTTTCCCGTTAAGCAGCCATAGTGTGTTTTCTAAACGTGTGACTCTGTTCTGTTTTGTAATTCAGTTCAAGGGTAGCGGTTTTTACATTCCCTCTATAAGTGATATCTTATGATAAGTGTCTTTTTCTGTGTGACTTATTTCACTTAGAATCGTCGTACCTAAACCCACTCATCATGCTGCTACTAGCCTTATGACGTTGATTTCATGGCTGAGTGATATTCCATTGTACATAAGGACCACAACTTCTTTATCCATTTTTCTCTTTCCTGAGATATTTAAGGTGTAACGAAGTGGAGGTTCTTGTCAACAGAGCAGCCCTATACGTTGGGGTGCCTGTGTCTTGCTGATTTTTAGTTTTCCCAATTTATACGCCCATGAGTGGAAGTGCCCTATGCTCTCTAAGGTTAGTTTTTTAGATATTTCAGGACACACCGTACACTTCTCCAGAGTGGCTGTTGGCAATTTACATCCCGCCCATCAGTGTAGCAAGGCTCCCGTTTCTCCATGGCCTGTCCTGCATTTCTGGTTTTGACACTTTATTCAGCATGGCCCTTTTGACCGATGGGAAGCGAGACTTCTTTGTAGCGCTGATTTGCCTTTCCAGGTTGCTTGGTTGGCCAAAAAGGGCGTATGCGTTTTTTCCTGAATATATTCAGGAAAAAACGCATACGCCCTTTTTGGCCAAGGGCATCATTGTCGAGGTTTTGCCGCTTTTCCTGTGCCTCAAAGGCGATTCGAATCTCCCTCCTGAAATCTGTTTCCTGCAATTCTGCCTTACTTTCAAATCCTCTTCGTTGCCTTCCCTCAATATATTTGTGGACGAGAGTGATCATTTATAAGTCTGCAGGTTTGTGAATTGCAGTGCCCCTGAGCTCCGTTTTTCAACTCGCTTTCTTGGGAGCTGGCCGCAAAAGCGCAGGATTGCTTCAGGCCCTATTCTGGTCCCGGGCGGCAGGCTGAGCCTGTGCTTAATTCTTCTTCCTGATGGTAAAATAGGGTGACCTGTGCCTGTCCCAACACCTAGAGCTAGTCTCTCATTGGTTCCCCCTCTTCCCGTTCATCCTCAGGTCATATTGCAACCTGTACGGAACAGGAGGTTAAAGGTGCTGATTCTCCAAGGAGGGAGATTGCTAGTAAAGCGGCTGGAATGGCGAACCGGAGCACAAGGACATGAGAAATGAGGTGTGTTTTAGAAACCTTTCCCGATCACACGGTGTACCGTGTTCTGGGTTTCTCATGCATGTTTTTGATGTAGGAAGATGCCCTTGAACCTGGAGATTTGGGACCCATGGGATGGGTGCCACGCAGTATTACTTTAAAGGGTCTGCGTTTGCTCACCCAACCTCACCAAACCTCTCAGCCCCAAGAGTGTCCACCCTTATGTCTCAATCATCTGTGGGTCTAGATATGGTCAATCCAGGTGGCATCACAGCCCCTGAACGAATTCTGTAAAAATTTCTCTCTCTTTCACTGTCTTTGTTTCACAGGTTTTTAAAAGTAATTGATTTTTATAATGGGGTTTAGTTGCTTTTCACTGCTGTGTTTATGCCACTTTACACCCACTTGACTCACTTACAGAGAGATATCAATACATAGGTTTTAAGATTCTTACTAGTCAGATATATTCTTGGGCCGTGAATAGGGGGTGTTGAGTCCAATTCACTGAGCAAGGAGTAGGTCTTGTCTATTACATATTGGGTTTATGGAACGGTATCTGAGCTAATTTGAAACCCTTGTTTTATGCATCACCCCACCTCACCTTTCCCGTTAAGCAGCCATAGTGTGTTTTCTAAACGTGTGACTCTGTTCTGTTTTGAAATTCAGTTCAAGGGTAGCGGTTTTTACATTCCCTCTATAAGTGATATCTTATGATAAGTGTCTTTTTCTGTGTGACTTATTTCACTTAGAATCGTAGTACCTAAACCCACTCATCATGCTGCTACTAGCCTTATGACGTTGATTTCATGGCTGAGTGATATTCCATTGTACCTAAGGACCACAATTTCTTTATCCATTTTTCTCTTTCCTGAGATATGTAAGGTGTAACGAAGTGGAGGTTCTTGTCAACAGAGCAGCCCTAAACGTTGGGGTGCCTGTGTCTTGCTGATTTTTAGTTTTCCGAATTTATACGCCCATGAGTGGAACTGCCCTATGCTCTCTAAGCTGAGTTTTTTAGATGTTTCAGGACACACCGTACACTTCTCCAGAGTGGCTGTTGGCAATTTACATCCCGCCCATCAGCGTAGCAAGGCTCACGTTTCTCCATGGCCTGTCCTGCATTTCTGATTTTGACACTTTATTCAGCATGGCCCTTTTGACCGATGGGAAGCGAGATTTCTTTGTAGCGCTGATTTGCCTTTCCAGGTTGCTTGCTTGGCCAAAAAGGGCGTATGCGTTTTTTCCTGAATATATTCAGGAAAAAACGCATACGCCCTTTTTGGCCAAGGGCATCATTGTCGAGGTTTTGCCGCTTTTCCTGTGCTTTAAAGGCGATTCGAATCTCCCTCCTGAAATCTGTTTCCTGCAATTCTGCCTTGCTTTCAAATCCTCTTCTTTGCCTTCCCTCAATATATTTGTGGACGAGAGTGGTCATTTATAAGTCTGCAGCTTTGTGAATTGCAGTGCCCCTGAGCTCCATTTTTCAACTCGCTTTCTTGGGAGCTGGCCGCAAAAGCGCAGGATTGCTTCAGGCCCTATTCTGGTCCCGGGCGGCAGGCTGAGCCTGTGCTTAATTCTTCTTCCTGATGGGAAAATAGAGTGACCTGTGCCTGTCCAAACACCTAGAGCTAGTCTCTCATTGTTTTCCCCTCTTCCCGTTCATCCTCAGGACAAATTGCAACCTGTACGGAACAGGAGGTTAAAGGTGATGATTCTCCAAGGAGGGAGGTTGCAAGTAAAGCAGCTGGAATGGCGAACCCGAGCAGAAGGACATGAGAAATGAGGTGCGTTTTAGAAACCTTTCGCGATCACACGGTGTACCATCTTCTGGGTTTCTCATGCATGTTTTCGATGTAGGAAAATGCCCTTGAATCTGGAGATTTGGAACCCATGGGATGGGTACCACGCAGTATTACTTTAAAGGGTCTGCGTTTCCTCACCCAACCTCACCAAACCTCTCAGCCCCAAGAGTGTCCACCCTTATGTCTCAATCAGCTGTGGGTCTAGATATGGTCAATCCAGGTAGCATAACTGCCCCTAAACGAATTTTGTAAGAATTTCTCTCTCTTTCACTGTCTTTTTTTCACAGGTTTTTAAAAGTAATTGATTTTTATAATGGGGTTTAGCTGCTTTTCACTGCTGTGTTTATGTCACTTTACACCCACATGACTCACTTACAGAGAGATATCAATACATAGGTTTTAAGATTCTTACTAGTCAGATATATTCTTGGGCCGTGAATAGGGGGTTTTGAGTCCAATTCACTGAGCAAGGAGTAGGTCTTGTCTATTACATATTGGGTTTATGGAACGGTATCTGAGCTAATTTGAAACCCTTGTTTTATGCATCACCCCACCTCACCTTTCCCGTTAAGCAGCCATAGTGTGTTTTCTAAACGTGTGACTCTGTTCTGTCTTGTAATTCAGTTCAAGGGTAGCGGTTTTTACATTCCCTCTATAAGTGATATCTTATGATAAGTGTCTTTTTCTGTGTGACTTATTTCACTTAGAATCGTCGTAGCTAAATCCACTCATCATACTGCTACTAGCCTTATGACGTTGATTTCATGGCTGAGTGATATTCCATTGTACATAAGGACCACAACTTCTTTATCCATTTTTCTCTTTCCTGAGATATTTAAGGTGTAACGAAGTGGAGGTTCTTGTCAACAGAGCAGCCCTATACGTTGGGGTGCCTGTGTCTTGCTGATTTTTAGTTTTCCCACTTTATACGCCCATGAGTGGAAGTGCCCTATGCTCTCTAAGCTGAGTTTTTTAGATGTTTCACGACACACCGTACACTTCTCCAGAGTGGCTGTTGGCAACTTACATCCCGCCCATCATCGAAGCAAGGCTCCCGTTTCTCCATGGCCTGCCCTGCATGTCTGGTTTTGACACTTTATTCAGCATGGCCCTTTTGACCGATGGGAAGCGAGACTTCTTTGTAGCGCTGATTTGCCTTTCCAGGTTGCTTGGTTGGCCAAAAAGGGCGTATGCGTTTTTTCCTGAATATATTCAGGAAAAAACGCATACGCCCTTTTTGGCCAAGGGCATCATTGTCGAGGTTTTGCCGCTTTTCCTGTGCCTCGAAGGCGATTCGAATCTCCCTCCTGAAATCTGTTTCCTGCAATTCTGCCTTACTTTCAAATCCTCTTCGTTGCCTTCCCTCAATATATTTGTGGACGAGAGTGATCATTTATAAGTCTGCAGGTTTGTGAATTGCAGTGCCCCTGAGCTCCGTTTTTCAACTCGCTTTCTTGGGAGCTGGCCGCAAAAGCGCAGGATTGCTTCAGGCCCTATTCTGGTCGCGGGCGGCAGGCTGAGCCTGTGCTTAATTCTTCTTCCTGATGGGAAAATAGAGTGACCTGTGCCTGTCCCAACACCTAGAGCTAGTCTCTCATTGGTTCCCCCTCTTCCCGTTCATCCTCAGGACAAACTGCAACCTGTACGGAACAGGAGGTTAAATGTGCTGATTCTCCAGGGAAGGAGATTGCTAGTAAAGCGGCTGGAATGGCGAACCCGAGCACAAGGAGATGAGAAATGAGCTGCGTTTTAGAAACCTTTCCCGATCACACGGTGTACCATCTTCTGGGTTTCTCATGCATGTTTTCGATGTAGGAAGATGCCCTTGAACCTGGAGATTTGGGACCCATGGGATGGGTACCACGCAGTATTACTTTAAAGGGCCTGCGTTTCCTCACCCATCCTCACCAAACCTCTCAGCACCAAGAGTGTCCACCCTTATGTCTCAATCAGCTGTGGGTCTAGATATGGTCAATCCAGCTGGCATCACAGCCCCTGAACGAATTTTGTAAGAATTTCTCTCTCTTTCACTGTCTTTGTTTCACAGGTTTTTAAAAGTAATTGATTTTTATAATGGGGTTTAGTTGCTTTTCACTGCTGTGTTTATTCCACTTTACACCCACTTGACTCACTTACAGAGAGATATCAATACATAGGTTTTAAGATTCTTACTAGTCAGATATATTCTTGGGCCGTGAATAGGGGGTGTTGAGTCCAATTCACTGAGCAAGGAGTAGATCTTGTCTATTACATATTGCGTTTATGGAACGGTATCTGAGCTAATTTGAATCCCTTGTTTTATGCATCACCCCACCTCACCTTTCCCGTTAAGCAGCCATAGTGTGTTTTCTAAACGTGTGACTCTGTTCTGTTTTGTAATTCAGTTCAAGGGTAGCGGTTTTTACATTCCCTCTATAAGTGATATCTTATGATAAGTGTCTTTTTCTGTGTGACTTATTTCACTTAGAATCGTCGTACCTAAACCCACTCATCATGCTGCTACTAGCCTTATGACGTTGATTTCATGGCTGAGTGATATTCCATTGTACATAAGGACCACAACTTCTTTATCCATTTTTCTCTTTCCTGAGATATTTAAGGTGTAACGAAGTGGAGGTTCTTGTCAACAGAGCAGCCCTATACGTTGGGGTGCCTGTGTCTTGCTGATTTTTAGTTTTCCCAATTTATACGCCCATGAGTGGAAGTGCCCTATGCTCTCTAAGCTGAGTTTTTTAGATGTTTCAGGACACACCGTACACTTCTCCAGAGTGGCTGTTGGCAATTTACATCCCGCCCATCAGCGTAGCAAGGCTCCCGTTTCTCCATGGCCTGTCCTGCATTTCTGGTTTTGACACTTTATTCAGCATGGCCCTTTTGACCGATGGGAAGCGAGACTTCTTTGTAGCGCTGATTTGCCTTTCCAGGTTGCTTGGTTGGCCAAAAAGGGCGTATGCGTTTTTTCCTGAATATATTCAGGAAAAAACGCATACGCCCTTTTTGGCCAAGGGCATCATTGTCGAGGTTTTGCCGCTTTTCCTGTGCCTCAAAGGCGATTCGAATCTCCCTCCTGAAATCTGTTTCCTGCAATTCTGCCTTGCTTTCGAATCCTCTTCGTTGACTTCCCTCAATATATTTGTGGACGAGAGTGATCATTTATAAGTCTGCAGGTTTGTGAATTGCAGTTCCCCTGAGCTCCATTTTTCAACTCGCTTTCTTGGGAGCTGGCCGCAAAAGCGCAGGATTGCTTCAGGCCCTATTCTGGTCCCGGGTGGCAGGCTGAGCCTGTGCTTAATTCTTCTTCCTGATGGTAAAATAGAGTGACCTGTGCCTGTCCCAACACCTAGAGCTAGTCTCTCATTGGTTCCCCCTCTTCCCGTTCATCCTCAGGACATATTGCAACCTGTACGGAACAGGAGGTTAAAGGTGCTGATTCTCCAAGGAGGGAGATTGCTAGTAAAGCGGCTGGAATGGCGAACCCGAGCACAAGGAGATGAGAAATGAGGTGCGTTTTAGAAACCTTTCCCGATCACACGGTGTACCGTGTTCTGGGTTTCTCATGCATGTTTTCGATGTAGGAAGATGCCCTTGAACCTGGAGATTTGGGACCCATGGGATGGGTGCCACGCAGTATTACTTTAAAGGATCTGCGTTTGCTCACCCAACCTCACCAAAACTCTCAGCCCCAAGAGTGTCCACCCTTATGTCTCAATCAGCTGTGGGTCTAGATATGGTCAATCCAGGTAGCATAACTACCCCTAAACGAATTTTGTAAGAATTTCTCTCTCTTTCACTGTCTTTTTTTCACAGGTTTTTAAAAGTAATTGATTTTTATAATGGGGTTTAGCTGCTTTTCACTGCTGTGTTTATGCCACTTTACACCCACTTGACTCACTTACAAAGAGATATCAATACATAGGTTTTAAGATTCTTAATAGTCAGATATATTCTTGGGCCGTGAATAGGGGGTGTTGAGTTCAATTGACTGAGCAAGGAGTAGGTCTTGTCTATTACATATTGGGTTTATGGAACGGTATCTGAGCTAATTTGAAACCCTTGTTTTATGCATCACCCCACCTCACCTTTCCCGTTAAGCAGCCATAGTGTGTTTTCTAAACGTGTGACTCTGTTCTGTTTTGTAATTCAGTTCAAGGGTAGCGGTTTTTACATTCCCTCTATAAGTGATATCTTATGATAAGTGTCTTTTTCTGTGTGACTTATTTCACTTAGAATCGTCGTACCTAAATCCAATCATCATGCTGCTACTAGCCTTATGACGTTGATTTCATGGCTGAGTGATATTCCATTGTACATAAGGACCACAACTTATTTATCCATTTTTCTCTATCCTGAGATATTTAAGGTGTAACGAAGTGGAGGTTCTTGTCAACAGAGCAGCCCTAAACGTTGGGGTGCCTGTGTCTTGCTGATTTTTAGTTTTCCCACTATATACGCCCATGAGTGGAAGTGCCCTATGCTCTCTAAGCTGAGTTTTTTAGATGTTTCACGACACACCGTACACTTCTCCAGAGTGGCTGTTGGCAATTTACATCCCGCCCATCATCGAAGCAAGGCTCCCGTTTCCTCATGGCCTGCCCTGCATTTCTGGTTTTGACACTTTATTCAGCATGGCCCTTTTGACCGATGGGAAGCGAGACTTCTTTGTAGCGCTGATTTGCCTTTCCAGGTTGCTTGGTTGGCCAAAAAGGGCGTATGCGTTTTTTCCTGAATATATTCAGGAAAAAACGCATACGCCCTTTTTGGCCAAGGGCATCATTGTCGAGGTTTTGCCGCTTTTCCTGTGCCTCGAAGGCGATTCGAATCTCCCTCCTGAAATCTGTTTCCTGCAATTCTGCCTTACTTTCAAATCCTCTTCGTTGCCTTCCCTCAATATATTTGTGGACGAGAGTGATCATTTATAAGTCTGCAGGTTTGTGAATTGCAGTGCCCCTGAGCTCCGTTTTTCAACTCGCTTTCTTGGGAGCTGGCCGCAAAAGCGCAGGATTGCTTCAGGCCCTATTCTGGTCCCGGGCGGCAGGCTGAGCCTGTGCTTAATTCTTCTTCCTGATTGGAAAATAGAGTGACCTGTGCCTGTCCCAATATCTAGAGCTAGTCTCTCATTGGTTCACCCTCTTCTCGTTCATCCTCAGGACAAATTGCAACCTTACGGAAAAGGAGGTTAAAGGTGCTGATTCTCCAAGGAGGGAGATTGCTAGTAAAGCGGCTGGAATGGCGAACCCGAGCACAAGGACATGAGAAATGAGGTGCGATTTAGAAACCTTTCCCGATCCCACGGTGTATCATATTCTGGGTTTCTCATGCATGTTTTCGAAGTAGAAAGATGCCCTTGAACCTGGAGATTTCGGACCCATGGGATGGGTACCACGCAGTATTACTTTAAAGGGTCTGCGTTTCCTCACCCAAACTCACCAAACCTCTCAGCCCCAAGAGTGTCCACCCTTATATCTCAATCAGCTGTGGGTCTAGATATGGTCAATCCAGGTAGCATCACAGCCCGTTAACGAATTTTGTAAGAATTTCTGTCTCTTTCAGTGTCTTTGTTTCACGGGTTTTTAAAAGTAATTGATTTTTAAAATGGGGTTTAGCTGCTTTTCACTGCTGTGTTTATGCTGCTTTACACCCACTTGACTCACTTACAGACAGATATCAATACATAGCTTTTAATATTCTTAATAGTCAGATATATTCTTGGGTGGTGAATAGGGGGTGTTGAGTCCAGTTAACTGAGCAAGGAGAAAGTCTTGTCTATTACATATTGGCTTTATGGAACGGTATCTGAGCTAATTTGAAACCCTTGTTTTATGCATCACCCCACCTCACCTTTCCCGTTAAGCAGCCATAATGTGTTTTCTAAACGTTTGACTATGTTCTGTTTTGTAATTCAGTTCAAGTGTAGCGGTTTTTACATTCCTTCTATAAGTGATATCTTATGATAAGTGTCTTTTTCTGTGTGACTTATTTCACTTAGAATCGTCATACGTAAATCAACTCATCATGCTGCTACTAGCCTTATGACGATTATTTAATGGCTGAGTGATATTCCATTGTACATAAGGAGCACAACTTCTTTATCCTTTTTTCTCTTTCCTGGGATATTTAAGGTGTAACGAAGTGGAGGTTCTTGTCAACAGAGCAGCCCTAAACTTTGGGGTGCCTGTGTCTTGCTGATTTTTAGTTTTCCCAATTTATACTCCCATGAATGGAAGTGGCCTATGCTGCCTAAGCTGAGTTTTTTAGATATTTCAGGATACACCGTACACTTCTCCAGAGTGGCTGTTGGCAATATACATCCCGCCCATCAGCGTAGCAAGGCTCCCGTTTCTCCATGGCCTGTCCTGCATTTCTGGTTTTGACACTTTATTCAGCATGGCCCTTTTGACCGATGGGAAGCGAGACTTCTTTGTAGCGGTGATTTCCCTTTCCAGGTTTCTTGGTTGGCCAAAAAGGGCGTATGCGTTTTTTCCTGAATATATTCAGGAAAAAACGCATACGCCCTTTTTGGCCAAGGGCATCAATTGTCGAGGTTTTGCCACTTTTCGTGGGCTTTAAAGGCGATTCGAATCTACCTCCTGAAATCTGTTTCCTGCAATTCGGGCTTGCTTTCAAATCCTCTTCGTTGCCTTCCCTCAATATATTTGTGGACGAGAGTTCTCATTTATAAGTCTGGAGGTTTGTGAATTGCAGTGCCCCTGAGCTCCATTTTTCAACTCGCTTTCTTGGGAGCTGGCCGCAAATGCGCAGGATTTTTTCAGGCACTATTCTGGCCCCGGGCGGCAGGCTGAGCCAGTGGTTAATTATTTTTCCTGATGGGAAAATAGAGTGACCTGTGCCTGTCCCAACACCTAGAGCTAGTCTCTCATTGGTTCCCCCTCTTCCCGTTCATCCTCAGGACAAATTCCAACCTGTACGGAACAGGAGGTTAAAGGAGACGATTCTACAAGGAGGGAGATTGCTAGTAAAGCGGCTGGAATGGCGAACCCGAGGACAAGGAGATGAGAAATGAGGTGCGTTTTAGAAACCTTTCCCGATCACACGGTGTACCATCTTCTGGGTTTCTCATGCATGTTTTCGATGTAGGAAGATGCCCTTGAACCTGGAGATTTGGGACCCATGGGATGGGTACCACGCAGTATTACTTTAAAGGGTCTGCGTTTGCTCACCCAACCTCACCAAACCTCTCAGCCCCAAGAGAGTCCACCCTTATGCCTCAATCAGCTGTGGGTCTGGATATGGTCAATCCGGGTGGCTTCACAGGCCCTGAACGAATTTTGTAAGAATTTCTCTCTCTTTCACTGTCTTTGTTTCACGGGTTTTTAAAAGTAATTGATTTTTATAATGGGGTTTAGCTGCTTTTCACTGCTGTGTTTATGCCACTTTACACCCACTTGACTCACTTACAGAGAGATATCAATACATATGTTTTAAGATTCTTACTAGTCAGATATATTCTTGGGCCGTGAATAGGGGGTGTTGAGTCCAATTCACTGAGCAAGGAGTAGGTCTTGTCTATTACATATTGCGTTTATGGAACGGTATCTGAGCTAATTTGAAACCCTTGTTTTATGCATCACCCCACCTCACCTTTCCCGTTAAACAGCCATAGTGTGTTTTCTAAACGTGTGACTCTGTTCTGTTTTGTAATTCAGTTCAAGGGTAGCGGTTTTTACATTCCCTCTATAAGTGATATCTTATGATAAGTGTCTTTTTCTGTGTGACTTATTTCACTTAGAATCGTCGTACCTAAATCCACTCATCATGCTGCTACTAGCCTTATGACGTTGATTTCATGGCTGAGTGATATTCCCTTGTACATAAAGACCACAACTTCTTTATCCATTTTTCTCTTTTCTGAGATATTTAACGTGTAACGAAGTGGAGGTTCTTGTCAACAGAGCAGCCCTAAACGTTGGGGTGCCCGTGTCTACTGATTTTTAGTTTTCCCAGTTTATACGCCCAAGAGTAGAAGTGCCCTATGCTCTCTAAGCTGAGTTTTTTAGATGTTTCAGGACACACCGTACACTTCTCCAGAGTGGCTGTTGGCAATTTACATCCCGCCCATCAGCGTAGCAAGGCTCCCGTTTCTCCATGGCCTGTCCTGCATTTCTGGTTTTGACACTTTATTCAGCATGGCCCTTTTGACCGATGGGAAGCGAGACTTCTTTGTAGCGCTGATTTGCCTTTCCAGGTTGCTTGGTTGGCCAAAAAGGGCGTATGCGTTTTTTCCTGAATATATTCAGGTAAAAACGCATACGCCCTTTTTGGCCAAGGGCATGATTGTCGAGGTTTTGCCGCTTTTCCTGTGCCTTAAAGGCGATTCGAATCTCCCTCCTGAAATCTGTTTCCTGCAATTCTGCCTTGCTTTCAAATCCTCTTCGTTGCCTTCCCTCAATATATTTGTGGACGAGTGTGATCATTTATAAGTCTGCAAGTTTGTGAATTGCAGTTCCCCTGAGCTCCATTTTTCAACTCGCTTTCTTGGGAGCTGGCGGCAAAAGCGCAGGATTGCTTCAGGCCCTATTCTGGTCCCGGGCGGGAGGCTCAGCCTGTACTTAATTCTTCTTCCTGATGGGAAAATAGAGTTACCTGTGCCTGTCCCAACACCTAGAGCTACTCTCTCATTGGTTCCCCCTCTTCCCGTTCATCCTCAAGACAAATAGCAACCTGTACAGAACAGGAGGTTAAAGGTGCTGATTTTCCAAGGAGGGGGATTGCTAATAAAGCGGCTGGAATGGCGAACCCGAGCACAAGGACATGAGAAATGAGGTGCGTATTAGAAACCTTTCCCGATCACACGGTGTACCGTCTTCTGGGTTTCTCATGCATGTTTTCGATGTAGGAAGATGCCCTTGAACCTGGAGATTTGGGACCCATGGGATGGGTACCACGCAGTATTACTTTAAAGGGTCTGCGTTTCCTCACCCAACCTCACCAAACCTCTCAGCCCCAAGAGTGTCCACCCTTATGTCTCAATCAGCTGTGGGTCTAGATATGGTCAATCCAGGTGGCATCACAGCCCCTGAACGAATTCTGTAAGAATTTCTCTCTCTTTCACTGTCTTTGTTTCACAGGTTTTTAAAAGTAATTGATTTTTATAATGGGGTTTAGTTGCTTTTCACTGCTGTGTTTATTCCACTTTACACCCACTTGACTCACTTACAGAGAGATATCAATATATAGGTTTTAAGATTCTTACTAGTCAGATATATTCTTGGGCCGTGAATAGGGGGTGTTGAGTCCAATTCACTGAGCAAGGAGTAGGTCTTGTCTATTACATATTGCGTTTATGGAACGGTATCTGAGCTAATTTGAAACCCTTGTTTTATGCATCACCCCACCTCACCTTTCCCGTTAAGCAGCCATAGTGTGTTTTCTAAACGTGTGACTCTGTTCTGTTTTGTAATTCAGTTCAAGGATAGCGGTTTTTACATTCCCTCTATAAGTGATATCTTATGATAAGTGTCTTTTTCTGTGTGACTTATTTCACTTAGAATCGTCGTACCTAAATCCACTCATCATGCTGCTACTAGCCTTATGACGTTGATTTCATGGCTGAGTGATATTCCATTGTACATAAGGACCACAATTTCTTTATCCATTTTTCTCTTTCCTGGGATATTTAAGGTGTAACGAAGTGGACGTTCTTGTCAACAGAGCAGCCCTAAACTTTGGGGTGCCTGTGTCTTGCTGATTTTTAGTTTTCCCAATTTATACGCCCATGAGTGGAAGTGCCCTATGCTCTCTAAGCTGAGTTTTTTAGATGTTTCAGGACACACCGTACACTTCTCCAGAGTGGCTGTTGGCAATTTACATCCCGCCCATCAGCGTAGCAAGGCTCCCGTTTCTCCATGGCCTGTCCTGCATTTCTGGTTTTGACACTTTATTCAGCATGGCCCTTTTGACCGATGGGAAGCGAGACTTCTTTGTAGCGCTGATTTGCCTTTCCAGGTTGCTTGGTTGGCCAAAAAGGGCGTATGCGTTTTTTCCTGAATACATTCAGGAAAAAACGCATACGCCCTTTTTGGCCAAGGGCATCATTGTCGAGGTTTTGCCGCTTTTCCTGTGCCTCAAAGGCGATTCGAATCTCCCTCCTGAAATCTGTTTCCTGCAATTCTGCCTTGCTTTCAAATCCTCTTCGTTGCCTTCCCTCAATATATTTGTGGACGAGAGTGATCATTTATAAGTCTGCAGGTTTGTGAATTGCAGTTCCCCTGAGCTCCATTTTTCAACTCGCTTTTTTGGGAGCTGGCCGCAAAAGCGCAGGACTGCTTCAGGCCCTATTCTGGTCCCGGGTGGCAGGCTGAGCCTGTGCTTAATTCTTCTTCCTGATGGGAAAATAGAGTGACCTGTGCCTGTCCCAACACCTAGAGCTAGTCTCTCATTGGTTCCCCCTCTTCCCGTTCATCCTCAGGACATATTGCAACCTGTACGGAACAGGAGGTTAAAGGTGCTGATTCTCCAAGGAGGGAGATTGCTAGTAAAGCGGCTGGAATGGCGAACCCGAACACAAGGACATGAGAAATGAGGTGCGTTTTAGAAACCTTTCCCGATCACACGGTGTACCGTGTTCTGGGATTCTCATGCATGTTTTCGATGTAGGAAGATGCCCTTGAACCTGGAGATTTGGGACCCATGGGATGGGTGCCACGCAGTATTACTTTAAAGGGTCTGCGTTTGCTCACCCAACCTCACCAACCACTCAGCCCCAAGAGTGTCCACCCTTATGTCTCAATCAGCTGTGGGTCTAGATATGGTCAATCCAGGTGGCATCACAGCCCCTGAACGAATTCTGTAAGAATTTCTCTCTCTTTCACTGTCTTTGTTTCACAGGTTTTTAAAAGTAATTGATTTTTATAATGGGGTTTAGTTGCTTTTCACTGCTGTGTTTATGCCACTTTACACCCACTTGACTCACTTACAGAGAGATATCAATACATAGGTTTTAAGATTCTTACTAGTCAGATATATTCTTGGGCCGTGAATAGGGGGTGTTGAGTCCAATTCACTGAGCAAGGAGTATGTCTTGTCTATTACATATTCGGCTTATGGAACGGTATCTGAGCTAATTTGAATCCCTTGTTTTATGCATCACCCCACCTCACTTTTCCCGTTAAGCAGCCATAGTGTGTTTTCTAAACGTGTGACTCTGTTCTGTTTTGTAATTCAGTTCAAGGGTAGCGGTTTTTACATTCCCTCTATAAGTGATATCTTATGATAAGTGTCTTTTTCTGTGTGACTTATTTAACTAAGAATCGTCATACCTAAATCCACTCATCATGCTGCTACTAGCCTTATGACGTTGATTTCATGGCTGAGTGATATTCCATTGTACATAAGGACCACAACTTCTTTATCCATTTTTCTCTTTCCTGAGATATTTAAGGTGTAACGAAGTGGAGGTTCTTGTCAACAGAGCAGCCCTATACGTTGGGGTGCCTGTGTCTTGCTGATTTTTACTTTTCCCAATTTATACGCCCATGAGTGGAAGTGCCCTATGCTCTCTAAGGTTAGTTTTTTAGATGTTTCAGGACACACCGTACACTTCTCCAGAGTGGCTGTTGGCAATTTACATCCCTCCCAACAGCGTAGCAAGGCTCCCGTTTCTCCATGGCCTGTCCTGCATTTCTGGTTTTGACACTTTATACAGCATGGCCCTTTTGACCGATAGGAAGCGAGACTTCTTTTTAGCGCTGATTTGCCTTTCCAGGTTGCTTGGTTGGCCAAAAAGGGCGTATGCGTTTTTTCCTGAATATATTCAGGAAAAAACGCATACGCCCTTTTTGGCCAAGGGCATCATTGTCGAGGTTTTGCCGCTTTTCCTGTGCCTCAAAGGCGATTCGAATCTCCCTCCTGAAATCTGTTTCCTGCAATTCTGCCTTGCTTTCAAATCCTCTTCGTTGCCTTCCCTCAATATATTTGTGGACGAGAGTGATCATTTATAAGTCTGCAGGTTTGTGAATTGCAGTGCCCCTGAGCTCCGTTTTTCTACTCGCTTTCTTGGGAGCTGGCCGCAAAAGCGCAGGATTGCTTCAGGCCCTATTCTGGTCCCGGGCGGCAGGCTGAGCCTGTGCTTAATTCTTCTTCCTGATGGGAAAATAGAGTGACCTGTGCCTGTCCCAATACCTAGAGCTAGTCTCTCATTGGTTCACCCTCTTCCCGTTCATCCTCAGGACAAATTGCAACCTGTACGGAACAGGAGGTTAAAGGTGCTGATTCTCCAAGGAGGGAGATTGCTAGTAAAGCGGCTGGAATGGCGAACCCGAGCACAAGGAGATGAGAAATGAGGTGCGTTTTAGAAACCTTTCCCGATCACACGGTGTACCGTGTTCTGGGTTTCTCATGCATGTTTTCGATGTAGGAAGATGCCCTTGAACCTGGAGATTTGGGACCTATGGGATGGGTACCACGCAGTATTATTTTCAAGGGTCTGCGTTTCCTCACCCAACCTCAACAAACCTCTCAGCAACAAGAGTGTCCACCCTTATGTCTCAATCAGCTGTGGGTCTAGATATGGTCAATCCAGGTAGCATCACAGCCCCTGAACGAATTTTGTAAGAATTTCTATTTCACTGTCTTTGTTTCACAGGTTTTTAAAAGTAATTGATTTTTATAATGGGGTTTAGTTGCTTTTCACTGCTGTGTTTATGCCACTTTACACCCACTTGACTCACTTACAGAGAGATATGAATACATAGGTTTTAAGATTCTTACTAGTCAGATATATTCTTGGGCCGTGAATAGGGGGTGTTGAGTCCAATTCACTGAGCAAGGAGTAGGTCTTGTCTATTACATATTGGGCTTATGGAACGGTATCTGAGCTAATTTGAAACCCTTGTTTTATGCATCACCCCACCTCACCTTTCCCGTTAAGCAGCCATAGTGTGTTTTCTAAACGTGTGACTTTGTTCTGTTTTGTAATTCAGTTCAAGGGTAGCGGTTTTTACATTCCCTCTATAAGTGATATCTTATGATAAGTGTCTTTTTCTGTGTGACTTATTTCACTTAGAATCGTCGTACCTACACCCACTCATCATGCTGCTACTAGCCTTATGACGTTGATTTCATGGCTGAGTGATATTCCATTGTACATAAGGACCACATCTTCTTTATCCATTTTTCTCTTTCCTGAGATATTTAAGGTGTAACGAAGTGGAGGTTCTTGTCAACAGAGCAGCCCTAAACGTTGGGGTGCCTGTGTCTTGCTGATTTTTAGTTTTCCCAATTTATACGCCCATGAGTGGAGGTGCCCTATGCTCTCTAAGGTTAGCTTTTTAGATGTTTCAGGACACACCGTACACTTCTCCAGAGTGGCTGTTGGCAATTTACATCCCGCCCATCAGCGTAGCAAGGCTCCCGTTTCTCCATGGCCTGTCCTGCACTTCTGGTTTTGACACTTTATTTTGCATGGCCCTTTTGATCAATGGGAAGCGAGACTTCTTTGTAGCGCTGATTTGCCTTTCCAGGTTGCTTGGTTGGCCAAAAAGGGCGTATGCGTTTTTTCCTGAATATATTCAGGAAAAAAAGCATACGCCCTTTTTGGCCAAGGGCATCATTGTCGAGGTTTTGCCGCTTTTCCTGTGCCTCAAAGGCGATTCGAATCTCCCTCCTGAAATCTGTTTCCTGCAATTCTGCCTTGCTTTCAAATCCTCTTCGTTGCCTTCCCTCAATATATTTGTGGACGAGAGTGATCTTTTATAAGTCTGCAGGTTTGTGAATTGCAGTGCCCCTGAGCTCCGTTTTTCAACTCGCTTTCTTGGGAGCTGGCCGCAAAAGCGCAGGATTGCTTCAGGCCCTATTCTGGTCCCGGGCGGCAGGCTGAGCCTGTGCTTAATTCTTCTTCCTGATGGGAAAATAGAGTGACCTGTGCCTGTCCCAATACCTAGAGCTAGTCTCTCATTGGTTCACCCTCTTCCCGTTCATCCTCAGGACAAATTGCAACCTGTACGGAACAGGAGGTTAAAGGTGCTGATTCTCCAAGGAGGGAGATTGCTAGTAAAGCGGCTGGAATGGCGAACCCGAGCACAAGGACATGAGAAATGAGGTGCGTTTTAGAAACCTTTCCCGATCACACGGTGTACCGTGTTCTGGGTTTCTCATGCATGTTTTCGATGTAGGAAGATGCCCTTGAACCTGGAGATTTGGGACCCATGGGATGGGTACCACGCAGTTTTACTTTAAAGGGTCTGCGTTTGCTCACCCAACCTCACCAAACCTCTCAGCCCCAAGAGTGTCCACCCTTATGTCTCAATCAGCTGTGGGTCTAGATATGGTCAATCCAGCTGGCATCACAGCCCCTGAACGAATTTTGTAAGAATTTCTCTCTCTTTCACTGTCTTTGTTTCACGGGTTTTTAAAAGTAATTGATTTTTATAATGGGGTTTAGCTGCTTTTCACTGCTGTGTTTATGCCACTTTACACCCACTTGACTCACTTACAGAGAGATATCAATACATATGTTTTAAGATTCTTACTAGTCAGATATATTCTTGGGCCGTGAATAGGGGGTGTTGAGTCCAATTCACTGAGCAAGGAGTAGGTCTTGTCTATTACATATTGCGTTTATGGAACGGTATCTGAGCTAATTTGAAAACCTTGTTTTATGCATCACCCCACCTCACCTTTCCCGTTAAACAGCCATAGTGTGTTTTCTAAACGTGTGACTCTGTTCTGTTTTGTAATTCAGTTCAAGGGTAGCGGTTTTTACATTCCCTCTATAAGTGATATCTTATGATAAGTGTCTTTTTCTGTGTGACTTATTTCACTTAGAATCGTCGTACCTAAATCCACTCATCATGCTGCTACTAGCCTTATGACGTTGATTTCATGGCTGAGTGATATTCCCTTGTACATAAAGACCACAACTTCTTTATCCATTTTTCTCTTTTCTGAGATATTTAACGTGTAACGAAGTGGAGGTTCTTGTCAACAGAGCAGCCCTAAACGTTGGGGTGCCCGTGTCTACTGATTTTTAGTTTTCCCAGTTTATACGCCCAAGAGTAGAAGTGCCCTATGCTCTCTAAGCTGAGTTTTTTAGATGTTTCAGGACACACCGTACACTTCTCCAGAGTGGCTGTTGGCAATTTACATCCCGCCCATCAGCGTAGCAAGGCTCCCGTTTCTCCATGGCCTGTCCTGCATTTCTGGTTTTGACACTTTATTCAGCATGGCCCTTTTGACCGATGGGAAGCGAGACTTCTTTGTAGCGCTGATTTGCCTTTCCAGGTTGCTTGGTTGGCCAAAAAGGGCGTATGCGTTTTTTCCTGAATATATTCAGGTAAAAACGCATACGCCCTTTTTGGCCAAGGGCATGATTGTCGAGGTTTTGCCGCTTTTCCTGTGCCTTAAAGGCGATTCGAATCTCCCTCCTGAAATCTGTTTCCTGCAATTCTGCCTTGCTTTCAAATCCTCTTCGTTGCCTTCCCTCAATATATTTGTGGACGAGTGTGATCATTTATAAGTCTGCAAGTTTGTGAATTGCAGTGCCCCTGAGCTCCATTTTTCAACTCGCTTTCTTGGGAGCTGGTGGCAAAAGCGCAGGATTGCTTCAGGCCCTATTCTGGTCCCGGGCGGGAGGCTCAGCCTGTACTTAATTCTTCTTCCTGATGGGAAAATAGAGTTACCTGTGCCTGTCCCAACACCTAGAGCTACTCTCTCATTGGTTCCCCCTCTTCCCGTTCATCCTCAAGACAAATAGCAACCTGTACGGAACAGGAGGTTAAAGGTGCTGATTTTCCAAGGAGGGGGATTGCTAATAAAGCGGCTGGAAT
Organism: Balaenoptera physalus; assembly: GCF_965194825.1. NCBI lineage: Eukaryota > Metazoa > Chordata > Mammalia > Artiodactyla > Balaenopteridae > Balaenoptera > Balaenoptera physalus. The sequence goes on from NW_028125351.1 coordinate 136,072, forward strand.
GGCGAACCCGAGCACAAGGACATGAGAAATGAGGTGCGTATTAGAAACCTTTCCCGATCACACGGTGTACCGTGTTCTGGGTTTCTCATGCATGTTTTCGATGTAGGAAGATGCCCTTGAACCTGGAGATTTGGGACCTATGGGATGGGTACCACGCAGTATTATTTTCAAGGGTCTGCGTTTCCTCACCCAACCTCAACAAACCTCTCAGCAACAAGAGTGTCCACCCTTATGTCTCAATCAGCTGTGGGTCTAGATATGGTCAATCCAGGTAGCATCACAGCCCCTGAACGAATTTTGTAAGAATTTCTATTTCACTGTCTTTGTTTCACAGGTTTTTAAAAGTAATTGATTTTTATAATGGGGTTTAGTTGCTTTTCACTGCTGTGTTTATGCCACTTTACACCCACTTGACTCACTTACAGAGAGATATGAATACATAGGTTTTAAGATTCTTACTAGTCAGATATATTCTTGGGCCGTGAATAGGGGGTGTTGAGTCCAATTCACTGAGCAAGGAGTAGGTCTTGTCTATTACATATTGGGCTTATGGAACGGTATCTGAGCTAATTTGAAACCCTTGTTTTATGCATCACCCCACCTCACCTTTCCCGTTAAGCAGCCATAGTGTGTTTTCTAAACGTGTGACTTTGTTCTGTTTTGTAATTCAGTTCAAGGGTAGCGGTTTTTACATTCCCTCTATAAGTGATATCTTATGATAAGTGTCTTTTTCTGTGTGACTTATTTCACTTAGAATCGTCGTACCTACACCCACTCATCATGCTGCTACTAGCCTTATGACGTTGATTTCATGGCTGAGTGATATTCCATTGTACATAAGGACCACATCTTCTTTATCCATTTTTCTCTTTCCTGAGATATTTAAGGTGTAACGAAGTGGAGGTTCTTGTCAACAGAGCAGCCCTAAACGTTGGGGTGCCTGTGTCTTGCTGATTTTTAGTTTTCCCAATTTATACGCCCATGAGTGGAGGTGCCCTATGCTCTCTAAGGTTAGCTTTTTAGATGTTTCAGGACACACCGTACACTTCTCCAGAGTGGCTGTTGGCAATTTACATCCCGCCCATCAGCGTAGCAAGGCTCCCGTTTCTCCATGGCCTGTCCTGCACTTCTGGTTTTGACACTTTATTTTGCATGGCCCTTTTGATCAATGGGAAGCGAGACTTCTTTGTAGCGCTGATTTGCCTTTCCAGGTTGCTTGGTTGGCCAAAAAGGGCGTATGCGTTTTTTCCTGAATATATTCAGGAAAAAAAGCATACGCCCTTTTTGGCCAAGGGCATCATTGTCGAGGTTTTGCCGCTTTTCCTGTGCCTCAAAGGCGATTCGAATCTCCCTCCTGAAATCTGTTTCCTGCAATTCTGCCTTGCTTTCAAATCCTCTTCGTTGCCTTCCCTCAATATATTTGTGGACGAGAGTGATCTTTTATAAGTCTGCAGGTTTGTGAATTGCAGTGCCCCTGAGCTCCGTTTTTCAACTCGCTTTCTTGGGAGCTGGCCGCAAAAGCGCAGGATTGCTTCAGGCCCTATTCTGGCCCCGGGCGGCAGGCTGAGCCTGTGCTTAATTCTTCTTCCTGATGGGAAAATAGAGTGACCTGTGCCTGTCCCAATACCTAGAGCTAGTCTCTCATTGGTTCACCCTCTTCCCGTTCATCCTCAGGACAAATTGCAACCTGTACGGAACAGGAGGTTAAAGGTGCTGATTCTCCAAGGAGGGAGATTGCTAGTAAAGCGGCTGGAATGGCGAACCCGAGCACAAGGACATGAGAAATGAGGTGCGTTTTAGAAACCTTTCCCGATCACACGGTGTACCGTGTTCTGGGTTTCTCATGCATGTTTTCGATGTAGGAAGATGCCCTTGAACCTGGAGATTTGGGACCCATGGGATGGGTACCACGCAGTTTTACTTTAAAGGGTCTGCGTTTGCTCACCCAACCTCACCAAACCCCTCAGCCCCAAGAGTGTCCACCCTTATGTCTCAATCAGCTGTGGGTCTAGATATGGTCAATCCAGCTGGCATCACAGCCCCTGAACGAATTTTGTAAGAATTTCTCTCTCTTTCACTGTCTTTGTTTCACAGGTTTTTAAAAGTAATTGATTTTTATAATGGGGTTTAGTTGCTTTTCACTGCTGTGTTTATTCCACTTTACACCCACTTGACTCACTTACAGAGAGATATCAATACATAGGTTTTAAGATTCTTACTAGTCAGATATATTCTTGGGCCGTGAATAGGGGGTGTTGAGTCCAATTCACTGAGCAAGGAGTAGATCTTGTCTATTACATATTGCGTTTATGGAACGGTATCTGAGCTAATTTGAATCCCTTGTTTTATGCATCACCCCACCTCACCTTTCCCGTTAAGCAGCCATAGTGTGTTTTCTAAACGTGTGACTCTGTTCTGTTTTGTAATTCAGTTCAAGGGTAGCGGTTTTTACATTCCCTCTATAAGTGATATCTTATGATAAGTGTCTTTTTCTGTGTGACTTATTTCACTTAGAATCGTCGTACCTAAACCCACTCATCATGCTGCTACTAGCCTTATGACGTTGATTTCATGGCTGAGTGATATTCCATTGTACATAAGGACCACAACTTCTTTATCCATTTTTCTCTTTCCTGAGATATTTAAGGTGTAACGAAGTGGAGGTTCTTGTCAACAGAGCAGCCCTATACGTTGGGGTGCCTGTGTCTTGCTGATTTTTAGTTTTCCCAATTTATACGCCCATGAGTGGAAGTGCCCTATGCTCTCTAAGGTTAGTTTTTTAGATGTTTCAGGACACACCGTACACTTCTCCAGAGTGGCTGTTGGCAATTTACATCCCGCCCATCAGCGTAGCAAGGCTCCCGTTTCTCCATGGCCTGTCCTGCATTTCTGGTTTTGACACTTTATTCAGCATGGCCCTTTTGACCGATGGGAAGCGAGACTTCTTTGTAGCGCTGATTTGCCTTTCCAGGTTGCTTGGTTGGCCAAAAAGGGCGTATGCGTTTTTTCCTGAATATATTCAGGAAAAAACGCATACGCCCTTTTTGGCCAAGGGCATCATTGTCGAGGTTTTGCCGCTTTTCCTGTGCCTCAAAGGCGATTCGGATCTCCCTCCTGAAATCTGTTTCCTGCAATTCTGCCTTGCCTTCAAATCCTCTTCGTTGACTTCCCTCAATATATTTGTGGACGAGAGTGATCATTTATAAGTCTGCAGGTTTGTGAATTGCAGTTCCCCTGAGCTCCATTTTTCAACTCGCTTTCTTGGGAGCTGGCCGCAAAAGCGCAGGATTGCTTCAGGCCCTATTCTGGTCCCGGGTGGCAGGCTGAGCCTGTGCTTAATTCTTCTTCCTGATGGTAAAATAGAGTGACCTGTGCCTGTCCCAACACCTAGAGCTAGTCTCTCATTGGTTCCCCCTCTTCCCGTTCATCCTCAGGTCATATTGCAACCTGTACGGAACAGGAGGTTAAAGGTGCTGATTCTCCAAGGAGGGAGATTGCTAGTAAAGCGGCTGGAATGGCGAACCCGAGCACAAGGACATGAGAAATGAGGTGTGTTTTAGAAACCTTTCCCGATCACACGGTGTACCGTGTTCTGGGTTTCTCATGCATGTTTTCGATGTAGGAAGATGCCCTTGAACCTGGAGATTTGGGACCCATGGGATGGGTGCCACGCAGTATTACTTTAAAGGGTCTGCGTTTGCTCACCCAACCTCACCAAACCTCTCAGCCCCAAGAGTGTCCACCCTTATGTCTCAATCATCTGTGGGTCTAGATATGGTCAATCCAGGTGGCATCACAGCCCCTGAACGAATTCTGTAAGAATTTCTCTCTCTTTCACTGTCTTTGTTTCACAGGTTTTTAAAAGTAATTGATTTTTATAATGGGGTTTAGTTGCTTTTCACTGCTGTGTTTATGCCACTTTACACCCACTTGACTCACTTACAGAGAGATATGAATATATAGGTTTTAAGATTCTTACTAGTCAGATATATTCTTGGGCCGTGAATAGGGGGTGTTGAGTCCAATTCACTGAGCAAGGAGTAGGTCTTGTCTATTACATATTGGGCTTATGGAACGGTATCTGAGCTAATTTGAAACCCTTGTTTTATGCATCACCCCACCTCACCTTTCCCGTTAAGCAGCCATAGTGTGTTTTCTAAACGTGTGACTTTGTTCTGTTTTGTAATTCAGTTCAAGGGTAGCGGTTTTTACATTCCCTCTATAAGTGATATCTTATGATAAGTGTCTTTTTCTGTGTGACTTATTTCGCTTAGAATCGTCGTACCTACACCCACTCATCATGCTGCTACTAGCCTTATGACGTTGATTTCATGGCTGAGTGATATTCCATTGTACATAAGGACCACATCTTCTTTATCCATTTTTCTCTTTCCTGAGATATTTAAGGTGTAACGAAGTGGAGGTTCTTGTCAACAGAGCAGCCCTAAACGTTGGGGTGCCTGTGTCTTGCTGATTTTTAGTTTTCCCAATTTATACGCCCATGAGTGGAGGTGCCCTATGCTCTCTAAGGTTAGCTTTTTAGATGTTTCAGGACACACCGTACACTTCTCCAGAGTGGCTGTTGGCAATTTACATCCCGCCCATCAGCGTAGCAAGGCTCCCGTTTCTCCATGGCCTGTCCTGCACTTCTGGTTTTGACACTTTATTTTGCATGGCCCTTTTGATCAATGGGAAGCGAGACTTCTTTGTAGCGCTGATTTGCCTTTCCAGGTTGCTTGGTTGGCCAAAAAGGGCGTATGCGTTTTTTCCTGAATATATTCAGGAAAAAAAGCATACGCCCTTTTTGGCCAAGGGCATCATTGTCGAGGTTTTGCCGCTTTTCCTGTGCCTCAAAGGCGATTCGAATCTCCCTCCTGAAATCTGTTTCCTGCAATTCTGCCTTGCTTTCAAATCCTCTTCGTTGCCTTCCCTCAATATATTTGTGGACGAGAGTGATCTTTTATAAGTCTGCAGGTTTGTGAATTGCAGTGCCCCTGAGCTCCGTTTTTCAACTCGCTTTCTTGGGAGCTGGCCGCAAAAGCGCAGGATTGCTTCAGGCCCTATTCTGGTCCCGGGTGGCAGGCTGAGCCTGTGCTTAATTCTTCTTCCTGATGGTAAAATAGAGTGACCTGTGCCTGTCCCAACACCTAGAGCTAGTCTCTCATTGGTTCCCCCTCTTCCCGTTCATCCTCAGGTCATATTGCAACCTGTACGGAACAGGAGGTTAAAGGTGCTGATTCTCCAAGGAGGGAGATTGCTAGTAAAGCGGCTGGAATGGCGAACCCGAGCACAAGGATATGAGAAATGAGGTGTGTTTTAGAAACCTTTCCCGATCACACGGTGTACCGTGTTCTGGGTTTCTCATGCATGTTTTCGATGTAGGAAGATGCCCTTGAACCTGGAGATTTGGGACCCATGGGATGGGTGCCACGCAGTATTACTTTAAAGGGTCTGCGTTTGCTCACCCAACCTCACCAAACCTCTCAGCCCCAAGAGTGTCCACCCTTATGTCTCAATCATCTGTGGGTCTAGATATGGTCAATCCAGGTGGCATCACAGCCCCTGAACGAATTCTGTAAGAATTTCTCTCTCTTTCACTGTCTTTGTTTCACAGGTTTTTAAAAGTAATTGATTTTTATAATGGGGTTTAGTTGCTTTTCACTGCTGTGTGTATGCCACTTTACACCCACTTGACTCACTTACAGAGAGATATGAATACATAGGTTTTAAGATTCTTACTAGTCAGATATATTCTTGGGCCGTGAATAGGGGGTGTTGAGTCCAATTCACTGAGCAAGGAGTAGGTCTTGTCTATTACATATTGGGCTTATGGAACGGTATCTGAGCTAATTTGAAACCCTTGTTTTATGCATCACCCCACCTCACCTTTCCCGTTAAGCAGCCATAGTGTGTTTTCTAAACGTGTGACTTTGTTCTGTTTTGTAATTCAGTTCAAGGGTAGCGGTTTTTACATTCCCTCTATAAGTGATATCTTATGATAAGTGTCTTTTTCTGTGTGACTTATTTCACTTAGAATCGTCGTACCTACACCCACTCATCATGCTGCTACTAGCCTTATGACGTTGATTTCATGGCTGAGTGATATTCCATTGTACATAAGGACCACATCTTCTTTATCCATTTTTCTCTTTCCTGAGATATTTAAGGTGTAACGAAGTGGAGGTTCTTGTCAACAGAGCAGCCCTAAACGTTGGGGTGCCTGTGTCTTGCTGATTTTTAGTTTTCCCAATTTATACGCCCATGAGTGGAGGTGCCCTATGCTCTCTAAGGTTAGCTTTTTAGATGTTTCAGGACACACCGTACACTTCTCCAGAGTGGCTGTTGGCAATTTACATCCCGCCCATCAGCGTAGCAAGGCTCCCGTTTCTCCATGGCCTGTCCTGCACTTCTGGTTTTGACACTTTATTTTGCATGGCCCTTTTGATCAATGGGAAGCGAGACTTCTTTGTAGCGCTGATTTGCCTTTCCAGGTTGCTTGGTTGGCCAAAAAGGGCGTATGCGTTTTTTCCTGAATATATTCAGGAAAAAAAGCATACGCCCTTTTTGGCCAAGGGCATCATTGTCGAGGTTTTGCCGCTTTTCCTGTGCCTCAAAGGCGATTCGAATCTCCCTCCTGAAATCTGTTTCCTGCAATTCTGCCTTGCTTTCAAATCCTCTTCGTTGCCTTCCCTCAATATATTTGTGGACGAGAGTGATCTTTTATAAGTCTGCAGGTTTGTGAATTGCAGTGCCCCTGAGCTCCGTTTTTCAACTCGCTTTCTTGGGAGCTGGCCGCAAAAGCGCAGGATTGCTTCAGGCCCTATTCTGGTCCCGGGCGGCAGGCTGAGCCTGTGCTTAATTCTTCTTCCTGATGGGAAAATAGAGTGACCTGTGCCTGTCCCAATACCTAGAGCTAGTCTCTCATTGGTTCACCCTCTTCCCGTTCATCCTCAGGACAAATTGCAACCTGTACGGAACAGGAGGTTAAAGGTGCTGATTCTCCAGGGAAGGAGATTGCTAGTAAAGCGGCTGGAATGGCGAACCCGAGCACAAGGACATGAGAAATGAGGTGCGTTTTAGAAACCTTTCCCGATCACACGGTGTACCGTGTTCTGGGTTTCTCATGCATGTTTTCGATGTAGGAAGATGCCCTTGAACCTGGAGATTTGGGACCCATGGGATGGGTACCACGCAGTTTTACTTTAAAGGGTCTGCGTTTGCTCACCCAACCTCACCAAACCTCTCAGCCCCAAGAGTGTCCACCCTTATGTCTCAATCAGCTGTGGGTCTAGATATGGTCAATCCAGCTGGCATCACAGCCCCTGAACGAATTTTGTAAGAATTTCTCTCTCTTTCACTGTCTTTGTTTCACAGGTTTTTAAAAGTAATTGATTTTTATAATGGGGTTTAGTTGCTTTTCACTGCTGTGTTTATTCCACTTTACACCCACTTGACTCACTTACAGAGAGATATCAATACATAGGTTTTAAGATTCTTACTAGTCAGATATATTCTTGGGCCGTGAATAGGGGGTGTTGAGTCCAATTCACTGAGCAAGGAGTAGGTCTTGTCTATTACATATTGGGTTTATGGAACGGTATCTGAGCTAATTTCAAACCCTTGTTTTATGCATCACCCCACCTCACCTTTCCCGTTAAGCAGCCATAGTGTGTTTTCTAAACGTGTGACTCTGTTCTGTTTTGTAATTCAATTCAAGGGTAGCGGTTTTTACATTCCCTCTATAAGTGATATCTTATGATAAGTGTCTTTTTCTGTGTGACTTATTTAACTAAGAATCGTCATACCTAAATCCACTCATCATGCTGCTACTAGCCTTATGACGTTGATTTCATGGCTGAGTGATATTCCATTGTACATAAGGACCACAACTTCTTTATCCATTTTTCTCTTTCCTGAGATATTTAAGGTGTAACGAAGTGGAGGTTCTTGTCAACAGAGCAGCCCTATACGTTGGGGTGCCTGTGTCTTGCTGATTTTTAGTTTTCCCAATTTATACGCCCATGAGTGGAAGTGCCCTATGCTCTCTAAGGTTAGTTTTTTAGATGTTTCAGGACACACCGTACACTTCTCCAGAGTGGCTGTTGGCAATTTACATCCCTCCCAACAGCGTAGCAAGGCTCCCGTTTCTCCATGGCCTGTCCTGCATTTCTGGTTTTGACACTTTATTCAGCATGGCCCTTTTGACCGATAGGAAGCGAGACTTCTTTTTAGCGCTGATTTGCCTTTCCAGGTTGCTTGGTTGGCCAAAAAGGGCGTATGCGTTTTTTCCTGAATATATTCAGGAAAAAACGCATACGCCCTTTTTGGCCAAGGGCATCATTGTCGAGGTTTTGCCGCTTTTCCTGTGCCTCAAAGGCGATTCGAATCTCCCTCCTGAAATCTGTTTCCTGCAATTCTGCCTTGCTTTCAAATCCTCTTCGTTGCCTTCCCTCAATATATTTGTGGACGAGAGTGATCATTTATAAGTCTGCAGGTTTGTGAATTGCAGTGCCCCTGAGCTCCGTTTTTCTACTCGCTTTCTTGGGAGCTGGCCGCAAAAGCGCAGGATTGCTTCAGGCCCTATTCTGGTCCCGGGCGGCAGGCTGAGCCTGTGCTTAATTCTTCTTCCTGATGGGAAAATAGAGTGACCTGTGCCTGTCCCAATACCTAGAGCTAGTCTCTCATTGGTTCACCCTCTTCCCGTTCATCCTCAGGACAAATTGCAACCTGTACGGAACAGGAGGTTAAAGGTGCTGATTCTCCAAGGAGGGAGATTGCTAGTAAAGCGGCTGGAATGGCGAACCCGAGCACAAGGAGATGAGAAATGAGGTGCGTTTTAGAAACCTTTCCCGATCACACGGTGTACCGTGTTCTGGGTTTCTCATGCATGTTTTCGATGTAGGAAGATGCCCTTGAACCTGGAGATTTGGGACCTATGGGATGGGTACCACGCAGTATTATTTTCAAGGGTCTGCGTTTCCTCACCCAACCTCAACAAACCTCTCAGCAACAAGAGTGTCCACCCTTATGTCTCAATCAGCTGTGGGTCTAGATATGGTCAATCCAGGTAGCATCACAGCCCCTGAACGAATTTTGTAAGAATTTCTATTTCACTGTCTTTGTTTCACAGGTTTTTAAAAGTAATTGATTTTTATAATGGGGTTTAGTTGCTTTTCACTGCTGTGTTTATGCCACTTTACACCCACTTGACTCACTTACAGAGAGATATGAATACATAGGTTTTAAGATTCTTACTAGTCAGATATATTCTTGGGCCGTGAATAGGGGGTGTTGAGTCCAATTCACTGAGCAAGGAGTAGGTCTTGTCTATTACATATTGGGCTTATGGAACGGTATCTGAGCTAATTTGAAACCCTTGTTTTATGCATCACCCCACCTCACCTTTCCCGTTAAGCAGCCATAGTGTGTTTTCTAAACGTGTGACTTTGTTCTGTTTTGTAATTCAGTTCAAGGGTAGCGGTTTTTACATTCCCTCTATAAGTGATATCTTATGATAAGTGTCTTTTTCTGTGTGACTTATTTCACTTAGAATCGTCGTACCTACACCCACTCATCATGCTGCTACTAGCCTTATGACGTTGATTTCATGGCTGAGTGATATTCCATTGTACATAAGGACCACATCTTCTTTATCCATTTTTCTCTTTCCTGAGATATTTAAGGTGTAACGAAGTGGAGGTTCTTGTCAACAGAGCAGCCCTAAACGTTGGGGTGCCTGTGTCTTGCTGATTTTTAGTTTTCCCAATTTATACGCCCATGAGTGGAGGTGCCCTATGCTCTCTAAGGTTAGCTTTTTAGATGTTTCAGGACACACCGTACACTTCTCCAGAGTGGCTGTTGGCAATTTACATCCCGCCCATCAGCGTAGCAAGGCTCCCGTTTCTCCATGGCCTGTCCTGCACTTCTGGTTTTGACACTTTATTTTGCATGGCCCTTTTGATCAATGGGAAGCGAGACTTCTTTGTAGCGCTGATTTGCCTTTCCAGGTTGCTTGGTTGGCCAAAAAGGGCGTATGCGTTTTTTCCTGAATATATTCAGGAAAAAACGCATACGCCCTTTTTGGCCAAGGGCATCATTGTCGAGGTTTTGCCGCTTTTCCTGTGCCTCAAAGGCGATTCGAATCTCCCTCCTGAAATCTGTTTCCTGCAATTCTGCCTTACTTTCAAATCCTCTTCGTTGCCTTCCCTCAATATATTTGTGGACGAGAGTGATCATTTATAAGTCTGCAGGTTTGTGAATTGCAGTGCCCCTGAGCTCCGTTTTTCAACTCGCTTTCTTGGGAGCTGGCCGCAAAAGTGCAGGATTGCTTCAGGCCCTATTCTGGTCCCGGGCGGCAGGCTGAGCCTGTGCTTAATTCTTCTTCCTGATGGGAAAATAGAGTGACCTGTGCCTGTCCCAACACCTAGAGCTAGTCTCTCATTGGTTCCCCCTCTTCCCGTTCATCCTCAGGACAAACTGCAACCTGTACGGAACAGGAGGTTAAAGGTGCTGATTCTCCAGGGAAGGAGATTGCTAGTAAAGCGGCTGGAATGGCGAACCCGAGCACAAGGAGATGAGAAATGAGCTGCGTTTTAGAAACCTTTCCCGATCACACGGTGTACCATCTTCTGGGTTTCTCATGCATGTTTTCGATGTAGGAAGATGCCCTTGAACCTGGAGATTTGGGACCCATGGGATGGGTACCACGCAGTATTACTTTAAAGGGCCTGCGTTTCCTCACCCATCCTCACCAAACCTCTCAGCACCAAGAGTGTCCACCCTTATGTCTCAATCAGCTGTGGGTCTAGATATGGTCAATCCAGCTGGCATCACAGCCCCTGAACGAATTTTGTAAGAATTTCTCTCTCTTTCACTGTCTTTGTTTCACAGGTTTTTAAAAGTAATTGATTTTTATAATGGGGTTTAGTTGCTTTTCACTGCTGTGTTTATTCCACTTTACACCCACTTGACTCACTTACAGAGAGATATCAATACATAGGTTTTAAGATTCTTACTAGTCAGATATATTCTTGGGCCGTGAATAGGGGGTGTTGAGTCCAATTCACTGAGCAAGGAGTAGATCTTGTCTATTACATATTGCGTTTATGGAACGGTATCTGAGCTAATTTGAATCCCTTGTTTTATGCATCACCCCACCTCACCTTTCCCGTTAAGCAGCCATAGTGTGTTTTCTAAACGTGTGACTCTGTTCTGTTTTGTAATTCAGTTCAAGGGTAGCGGTTTTTACATTCCCTCTATAAGTGATATCTTATGATAAGTGTCTTTTTCTGTGTGACTTATTTCACTTAGAATCGTCGTACCTAAACCCACTCATCATGCTGCTACTAGCCTTATGACGTTGATTTCATGGCTGAGTGATATTCCATTGTACATAAGGACCACAACTCCTTTATCCATTTTTCTCTTTCCTGAGATATTTAAGGTGTAACGAAGTGGAGGTTCTTGTCAACAGAGCAGCCCTATACGTTGGGGTGCCTGTGTCTTGCTGATTTTTAGTTTTCCCAATTTATACGCCCATGAGTGGAAGTGCCCTATGCTCTCTAAGGTTAGTTTTTTAGATGTTTCAGGACACACCGTACACTTCTCCAGAGTGGCTGTTGGCAATTTACATCCCGCCCATCAGCGTAGCAAGGCTCCCGTTTCTCCATGGCCTGTCCTGCATTTCTGGTTTTGACACTTTATTCAGCATGGCCCTTTTGACCGATGGGAAGCGAGACTTCTTTGTAGCGCTGATTTGCCTTTCCAGGTTGCTTGGTTGGCCAAAAAGGGCGTATGCGTTTTTTCCTGAATATATTCAGGAAAAAACGCATTCGCCCTTTTTGGCCAAGGGCATCATTGTCGAGGTTTTGCCGCTTTTCCTGTGCCTCAAAGGCGATTCGAATCTCCCTCCTGAAATCTGTTTCCTGCAATTCTGCCTTGCTTTCAAATCCTCTTCGTTGACTTCCCTCAATATATTTGTGGACGAGAGTGATCATTTATAAGTCTGCAGGTTTGTGAATTGCAGTTCCCCTGAGCTCCATTTTTCAACTCGCTTTCTTGGGAGCTGGCCGCAAAAGCGCAGGATTGCTTCAGGCCCTATTCTGGTCCCGGGTGGCAGGCTGAGCCTGTGCTTAATTCTTCTTCCAGATGGTAAAATAGAGTGACCTGTGCCTGTCCCAACACCTAGAGCTAGTCTCTCATTGGTTCCCCCTCTTCCCGTTCATCCTCAGGACATATTGCAACCTGTACGGAACAGGAGGTTAAAGGTGCTGATTCTCCAAGGAGGGAGATTGCTAGTAAAGCGGCTGGAATGGCGAACCCGAGCACAAGGACATGAGAAATGAGGTGCGTTTTAGAAACCTTTCCCGATCACACGGTGTACCGTGTTCTGGGTTTCTCATGCATGTTTTCGATGTAGGAAGATGCCCTTGAACCTGGAGATTTGGGACCCATGGGATGGGTGCCACGCAGTATTACTTTAAAGGGTCTGCGTTTGCTCACCCAACCTCACCAAACCTCTCAGCCCCAAGAGTGTCCACCCTTATGTCTCAATCAGCTGTAGGTCTAGATATGGTCAATCCAGGTGGCATCACAGCCCCTGAACGAATTCTGTAAGAATTTCTCTCTCTTTCACTGTCTTTGTTTCACAGGTTTTTAAAAGTAATTGATTTTTATAATGGGGTTTAGCTGCTTTTCACTGCTGTGTTTATGCCACTTTACACCCACTTGACTCACTTACAGAGAGATATCAATACATAGGTTTTAAGATTCTTACTAGTCAGATATATTCTTGGGCCGTGAATAGGGGGTGTTGAGTCCAATTCACTGAGCAAGGAGTAGGTCTTGTCTATTACATATTGGGTTTATGGAACGGTATCTGAGCTAATTTGAAACCCTTGTTTTATGCATCACCCCACCTCACCTTTCCCGTTAGGCAGCCATAGTGTGTTTTCTAAACGTGTGACTCTGTTCAGTTTTGTAATTCAGTTCAAGGGTAGCGGTTTTTACATTCCCTCTATAAGTGATATCTTATGATAAGTGTCTTTTTCTGTGTGACTTATTTCATTTAGAATCGTCGTACCTAAATCCACTCATCATGCTGCTAATAGCCTTATGACGTTTTTTTCATGGCTGAGTGATATTCCATTGTACATAAGGACCACAACTTCTTTATCCATTTTTCTCTTTCCTGAGATATGTAAGGTGTAACGAAGTGGAGGTTCTTGTCAACAGAGCAGCCCTAAACGTTGGGGTGCCTGTGTCTTGCTGATTTTTAGTTTTCCGAATTTATACGCCCATGAGTGGAACTGCCCTATGCTCTCTAAGCTGAGTTTTTTAGATGTTTCAGGACACACCGTACACTTCTCCAGAGTGGCTGTTGGCAATTTACATCCCGCCCATCAGCGTAGCAAGGCTCACGTTTCTCCATGGCCTGTCCTGCATTTCTGATTTTGACACTTTATTCAGCATGGCCCTTTTGACCGATGGGAAGCGAGACTTCTTTGTAGCGCTGATTTGCCTTTCCAGGTTGCTTGGTTGGCCAAAAAGGGCGTATGCGTTTTTTCCTGAATATATTCAGGAAAAAACGCATACGCCCTTTTTGGCCAAGGGCATCATTGTCGAGGTTTTGCCGCTTTTCCTGTGCTTTAAAGGCGATTCGAATCTCCCTCCTGAAATCTGTTTCCTGCAATTCTGCCTTGCTTTCAAATCCTCTTCTTTGCCTTCCCTCAATATATTTGTGGACGAGAGTGGTCATTTATAAGTCTGCAGCTTTGTGAATTGAAGTGCCCCTGAGCTCCATTTTTCAACTCGCTTTCTTGGGAGCTGGCCGCAAAAGCGCAGGATTGCTTCAGGCCCTATTCTGGTCCCGGGCGGCAGGCTGAGCCTGTGCTTAATTCTTCTTCCTGATGGGAAAATAGAGTGACCTGTGCCTGTCCTAACACCTAGAGCTAGTCTCTCATTGTTTTCCCCTCTTCCCGTTCATCCTCAGGACAAATTGCAACCTGTACGGAACAGGAGGTTAAAGGTGATGATTCTCCAAGGAGGGAGGTTGCTAGTAAAGCAGCTGAAATGGCGAACCCGAGCAGAAGGACATGAGAAATGAGGTGCGTTTTAGAAACCTTTCGCGATCATACGGTGTACCATCTTCTGGGTTTCTCATGCATGTTTTCGATGTAGGAAAATGCCCTTGAATCTGGAGATTTGGAACCCATGGGATGGGTACCACGCAGTATTACTTTAAAGGGTCTGCGTTTCCTCACCCAACCTCACCAAACCTCTCAGCCCCAAGAGTGTCCACCCTTATGTCTCAATCAGCTGTGGGTCTAGATATGGTCAATCCAGGTAGCATAACTGCCCCTAAACGAATTTTGTAAGAATTTCTCTCTCTTTCACTGTCTTTTTTTCACAGGTTTTTAAAAGTAATTGATTTTTATAATGGGGTTTAGCTGCTTTTCACTGCTGTGTTTATGTCACTTTACACCCACATGACTCACTTACAGAGAGATATCAATACATAGGTTTTAAGATTCTTACTAGTCAGATATATTCTTGGGCCGTGAATAGGGGGTTTTGAGTCCAATTCACTGAGCAAGGAGTAGGTCTTGTCTATTACATATTGGGTTTATGGAACGGTATCTGAGCTAATTTGAAACCCTTGTTTTATGCATCACCCCACCTCACCTTTCCCGTTAAGCAGCCATAGTGTGTTTTCTAAACGTGTGACTCTGTTCTGTCTTGTAATTCAGTTCAAGGGTAGCGGTTTTTACATTCCCTCTATAAGTGATATCTTATGATAAGTGTCTTTTTCTGTGTGACTTATTTCACTTAGAATCGTCGTAGCTAAATCCACTCATCATACTGCTACTAGCCTTATGACGTTGATTTCATGGCTGAGTGATATTCCATTGTACATAAGGACCAAATCATCTTTATCCATTTTTCTCTTTCCTGGGATATTTAAGGTGTAACGAAGTTGGAGGTTCTTGTCAACAGAGCAGCCCTAAACTTTGGGGTGCCTGTGTCTTGCTGGTTTTTAACTTTCCCACTATATACGCCCATGAGTGGAAGTGCCCTATGCTCTCTAAGCTGAGTTTTTTAGATGTTTCACGACACACCGTACACTTCTCCAGAGTGGCTGTTGGCAATTTACATCCCGCCCATCAGCGTAGCAAGGCTCCCGTTTCTCCATGGCCTGTCCTGCATTTCTGGTTTTGACACTTTATTCAGCATGGCCCTTTTGACCGATGGGAAGCGAGACTTCTTTGTAGCGCTGATTTGCCTTTCCAGGTTGCTTGGTTGGCCAAAAAGGGCGTATGCGTTTTTTCCTGAATATATTCAGGAAAAAACGCATTCGCCCTTTTTGGCCAAGGGCATCATTGTCGAGGTTTTGCCGCTTTTCCTGTGCCTCAAAGGCGATTCGAATCTCCCTCCTGAAATCTGTTTCCTGCAATTCTGCCTTGCTTTCAAATCCTCTTCGTTGACTTCCCTCAATATATTTGTGGACGAGAGTGATCATTTATAAGTCTGCAGGTTTGTGAATTGCAGTTCCCCTGAGCTCCATTTTTCAACTCGCTTTCTTGGGAGCTGGCCGCAAAAGCGCAGGATTGCTTCAGGCCCTATTCTGGTCCCGGGTGGCAGGCTGAGCCTGTGCTTAATTCTTCTTCCAGATGGTAAAATAGAGTGACCTGTGCCTGTCCCAACACCTAGAGCTAGTCTCTCATTGGTTCCCCCTCTTCCCGTTCATCCTCAGGACATATTGCAACCTGTACGGAACAGGAGGTTAAAGGTGCTGATTCTCCAAGGAGGGAGATTGCTAGTAAAGCGGCTGGAATGGCGAACCCGAGCACAAGGACATGAGAAATGAGGTGCGTTTTAGAAACCTTTCCCGATCACACGGTGTACCGTGTTCTGGGTTTCTCATGCATGTTTTCGATGTAGGAAGATGCCCTTGAACCTGGAGATTTGGGACCCATGGGATGGGTGCCACGCAGTATTACTTTAAAGGGTCTGCGTTTGCTCACCCAACCTCACCAAACCTCTCAGCCCCAAGAGTGTCCACCCTTATGTCTCAATCAGCTGTAGGTCTAGATATGGTCAATCCAGGTGGCATCACAGCCCCTGAACGAATTCTGTAAGAATTTCTCTCTCTTTCACTGTCTTTGTTTCACAGGTTTTTAAAAGTAATTGATTTTTATAATGGGGTTTAGCTGCTTTTCACTGCTGTGTTTATGCCACTTTACACCCACTTGACTCACTTACAGAGAGATATCAATACATAGGTTTTAAGATTCTTACTAGTCAGATATATTCTTGGGCCTTGAATAGGGGGTGTTGAGTCCAATTCACTGAGCAAGGAGTAGGTCTTGTCTATTACATATTGGGTTTATGGAACGGTATCTGAGCTAATTTGAAACCCTTGTTTTATGCATCACCCCACCTCACCTTTCCCGTTAGGCAGCCATAGTGTGTTTTCTAAACGTGTGACTCTGTTCAGTTTTGTAATTCAGTTCAAGGGTAGCGGTTTTTACATTCCCTCTATAAGTGATATCTTATGATAAGTGTCTTTTTCTGTGTGACTTATTTCATTTAGAATCGTCGTACCTAAATCCACTCATCATGCTGCTAATAGCCTTATGACGTTTTTTTCATGGCTGAGTGATATTCCATTGTACATAAGGACCACAACTTCTTTATCCATTTTTCTCTTTCCTGAGATATGTAAGGTGTAACGAAGTGGAGGTTCTTGTCAACAGAGCAGCCCTAAACGTTGGGGTACCTGTGTCTTGCTGATTTTTAGTTTTCCGAATTTATACGCCCATGAGTGGAACTGCCCTATGCTCTCTAAGCTGAGTTTTTTAGATGTTTCAGGACACACCGTACACTTCTCCAGAGTGGCTGTTGGCAATTTACATCCCGCCCATCAGCGTAGCAAGGCTCACGTTTCTCCATGGCCTGTCCTGCATTTCTGATTTTGACACTTTATTCAGCATGGCCCTTTTGACCGATGGGAAGCGAGACTTCTTTGTAGCGCTGATTTGCCTTTCCAGGTTGCTTGGTTGGCCAAAAAGGGCATATGCGTTTTTTCCTGAATATATTCAGGAAAAAACGCATACGCCCTTTTTGGCCAAGGGCATCATTGTCGAGGTTTTGCCGCTTTTCCTGTGCTTTAAAGGCGATTCGAATCTCCCTCCTGAAATCTGTTTCCTGCAATTCTGCCTTGCTTTCAAATCCTCTTCTTTGCCTTCCCTCAATATATTTGTGGACGAGAGTGGTCATTTATAAGTCTGCAGCTTTGTGAATTGAAGTGCCCCTGAGCTCCATTTTTCAACTCGCTTTCTTGGGAGCTGGCCGCAAAAGCGCAGGATTGCTTCAGGCCCTATTCTGGTCCCGGGCGGCAGGCTGAGCCTGTGCTTAATTCTTCTTCCTGATGGGAAAATAGAGTGACCTGTGCCTGTCCAAACACCTAGAGCTAGTCTCTCATTGTTTTCCCCTCTTCCCGTTCATCCTCAGGACAAATTGCAACCTGTACGGAACAGGAGGTTAAAGGTGATGATTCTCCAAGGAGGGAGGTTGCTAGTAAAGCAGCTGAAATGGCGAACCCGAGCAGAAGGACATGAGAAATGAGGTGCGTTTTAGAAACCTTTCGCGATCATACGGTGTACCATCTTCTGGGTTTCTCATGCATGTTTTCGATGTAGGAAAATGCCCTTGAATCTGGAGATTTGGAACCCATGGGATGGGTACCACGCAGTATTACTTTAAAGGGTCTGCGTTTCCTCACCCAACCTCACCAAACCTCTCAGCCCCAAGAGTGTCCACCCTTATGTCTCAATCAGCTGTGGGTCTAGATATGGTCAATCCAGGTAGCATAACTGCCCCTAAACGAATTTTGTAAGAATTTCTCTCTCTTTCACTGTCTTTTTTTCACAGGTTTTTAAAAGTAATTGATTTTTATAATGGGGTTTAGCTGCTTTTCACTGCTGTGTTTATGTCACTTTACACCCACATGACTCACTTACAGAGAGATATCAATACATAGGTTTTAAGATTCTTACTAGTCAGATATATTCTTGGGCCGTGAATAGGGGGTTTTGAGTCCAATTCACTGAGCAAGGAGTAGGTCTTGTCTATTACATATTGGGTTTATGGAACGGTATCTGAGCTAATTTGAAACCCTTGTTTTATGCATCACCCCACCTCACCTTTCCCGTTAAGCAGCCATAGTGTGTTTTCTAAACGTGTGACTCTGTTCTGTCTTGTAATTCAGTTCAAGGGTAGCGGTTTTTACATTCCCTCTATAAGTGATATCTTATGATAAGTGTCTTTTTCTGTGTGACTTATTTCACTTAGAATCGTCGTAGCTAAATCCACTCATCATACTGCTACTAGCCTTATGACGTTGATTTCATGGCTGAGTGATATTCCATTGTACATAAGGACCAAATCATCTTTATCCATTTTTCTCTTTCCTGGGATATTTAAGGTGTAACGAAGTTGGAGGTTCTTGTCAACAGAGCAGCCCTAAACTTTGGGGTGCCTGTGTCTTGCTGGTTTTTAACTTTCCCACTATATACGCCCATGAGTGGAAGTGCCCTATGCTCTCTAAGCTGAGTTTTTTAGATGTTTCACGACACACCGTACACTTCTCCAGAGTGGCTGTTGGCAATTTACATCCCGCCCATCAGCGTAGCAAGGCTCCCGTTTCTCCATGGCCTGTCCTGCATTTCTGGTTTTGACACTTTATTCAGCATGGCCCTTTTGACCGATGGGAAGCGAGACTTCTTTGTAGCGCTGATTTGCCTTTCCAGGTTGCTTGGTTGGCCAAAAAGGGCGTATGCGTTTTTTCCTGAATATATTCAGGAAAAAACGCATTCGCCCTTTTTGGCCAAGGGCATCATTGTCGAGGTTTTGCCGCTTTTCCTGTGCCTCAAAGGCGATTCGAATCTCCCTCCTGAAATCTGTTTCCTGCAATTCTGCCTTGCTTTCAAATCCTCTTCGTTGACTTCCCTCAATATATTTGTGGACGAGAGTGATCATTTATAAGTCTGCAGGTTTGTGAATTGCAGTTCCCCTGAGCTCCATTTTTCAACTCGCTTTCTTGGGAGCTGGCCGCAAAAGCGCAGGATTGCTTCAGGCCCTATTCTGGTCCCGGGTGGCAGGCTGAGCCTGTGCTTAATTCTTCTTCCAGATGGTAAAATAGAGTGACCTGTGCCTGTCCCAACACCTAGAGCTAGTCTCTCATTGGTTCCCCCTCTTCCCGTTCATCCTCAGGACATATTGCAACCTGTACGGAACAGGAGGTTAAAGGTGCTGATTCTCCAAGGAGGGAGATTGCTAGTAAAGCGGCTGGAATGGCGAACCCGAGCACAAGGACATGAGAAATGAGGTGCGTTTTAGAAACCTTTCCCGATCACACGGTGTACCGTGTTCTGGGTTTCTCATGCATGTTTTCGATGTAGGAAGATGCCCTTGAACCTGGAGATTTGGGACCCATGGGATGGGTGCCACGCAGTATTACTTTAAAGGGTCTGCGTTTGCTCACCCAACCTCACCAAACCTCTCAGCCCCAAGAGTGTCCACCCTTATGTCTCAATCAGCTGTAGGTCTAGATATGGTCAATCCAGGTGGCATCACAGCCCCTGAACGAATTCTGTAAGAATTTCTCTCTCTTTCACTGTCTTTGTTTCACAGGTTTTTAAAAGTAATTGATTTTTATAATGGGGTTTAGCTGCTTTTCACTGCTGTGTTTATGCCACTTTACACCCACTTGACTCACTTACAGAGAGATATCAATACATAGGTTTTAAGATTCTTACTAGTCAGATATATTCTTGGGCCGTGAATAGGGGGTGTTGAGTCCAATTCACTGAGCAAGGAGTAGGTCTTGTCTATTACATATTGGGTTTATGGAACGGTATCTGAGCTAATTTGAAACCCTTGTTTTATGCATCACCCCACCTCACCTTTCCCGTTAGGCAGCCATAGTGTGTTTTCTAAACGTGTGACTCTGTTCAGTTTTGTAATTCAGTTCAAGGGTAGCGGTTTTTACATTCCCTCTATAAGTGATATCTTATGATAAGTGTCTTTTTCTGTGTGACTTATTTCATTTAGAATCGTCGTACCTAAATCCACTCATCATGCTGCTAATAGCCTTATGACGTTTTTTTCATGGCTGAGTGATATTCCATTGTACATAAGGACCACAACTTCTTTATCCATTTTTCTCTTTCCTGAGATATGTAAGGTGTAACGAAGTGGAGGTTCTTGTCAACAGAGCAGCCCTAAACGTTGGGGTGCCTGTGTCTTGCTGATTTTTAGTTTTCCGAATTTATACGCCCATGAGTGGAACTGCCCTATGCTCTCTAAGCTGAGTTTTTTAGATGTTTCAGGACACACCGTACACTTCTCCAGAGTGGCTGTTGGCAATTTACATCCCGCCCATCAGCGTAGCAAGGCTCACGTTTCTCCATGGCCTGTCCTGCATTTCTGATTTTGACACTTTATTCAGCATGGCCCTTTTGACCGATGGGAAGCGAGACTTCTTTGTAGCGCTGATTTGCCTTTCCAGGTTGCTTGGTTGGCCAAAAAGGGCGTATGCGTTTTTTCCTGAATATATTCAGGAAAAAACGCATACGCCCTTTTTGGCCAAGGGCATCATTGTCGAGGTTTTGCCGCTTTTCCTGTGCTTTAAAGGCGATTCGAATCTCCCTCCTGAAATCTGTTTCCTGCAATTCTGCCTTGCTTTCAAATCCTCTTCTTTGCCTTCCCTCAATATATTTGTGGACGAGAGTGGTCATTTATAAGTCTGCAGCTTTGTGAATTGAAGTGCCCCTGAGCTCCATTTTTCAACTCGCTTTCTTGGGAGCTGGCCGCAAAAGCGCAGGATTGCTTCAGGCCCTATTCTGGTCCCGGGCGGCAGGCTGAGCCTGTGCTTAATTCTTCTTCCTGATGGGAAAATAGAGTGACCTGTGCCTGTCCTAACACCTAGAGCTAGTCTCTCATTGTTTTCCCCTCTTCCCGTTCATCCTCAGGACAAATTGCAACCTGTACGGAACAGGAGGTTAAAGGTGATGATTCTCCAAGGAGGGAGGTTGCTAGTAAAGCAGCTGAAATGGCGAACCCGAGCAGAAGGACATGAGAAATGAGGTGCGTTTTAGAAACCTTTCGCGATCATACGGTGTACCATCTTCTGGGTTTCTCATGCATGTTTTCGATGTAGGAAAATGCCCTTGAATCTGGAGATTTGGAACCCATGGGATGGGTACCACGCAGTATTACTTTAAAGGGTCTGCGTTTCCTCACCCAACCTCACCAAACCTCTCAGCCCCAAGAGTGTCCACCCTTATGTCTCAATCAGCTGTGGGTCTAGATATGGTCAATCCAGGTAGCATAACTGCCCCTAAACGAATTTTGTAAGAATTTCTCTCTCTTTCACTGTCTTTGTTTCACAGGTTTTTAAAAGTAATTGATTTTTATAATGGGGTTTAGCTGCTTTTCACTGCTGTGTTTATGTCACTTTACACCCACATGACTCACTTACAGAGAGATATCAATACATAGGTTTTAAGATTCTTACTAGTCAGATATATTCTTGGGCCGTGAATAGGGGGTTTTGAGTCCAATTCACTGAGCAAGGAGTAGGTCTTGTCTATTACATATTGGGTTTATGGAACGGTATCTGAGCTAATTTGAAACCCTTGTTTTATGCATCACCCCACCTCACCTTTCCCGTTAAGCAGCCATAGTGTGTTTTCTAAACGTGTGACTCTGTTCTGTCTTGTAATTCAGTTCAAGGGTAGCGGTTTTTACATTCCCTCTATAAGTGATATCTTATGATAAGTGTCTTTTTCTGTGTGACTTATTTCACTTAGAATCGTCGTAGCTAAATCCACTCATCATACTGCTACTAGCCTTATGACGTTGATTTCATGGCTGAGTGATATTCCATTGTACATAAGGACCAAATCATCTTTATCCATTTTTCTCTTTCCTGGGATATTTAAGGTGTAACGAAGTTGGAGGTTCTTGTCAACAGAGCAGCCCTAAACTTTGGGGTGCCTGTGTCTTGCTGGTTTTTAACTTTCCCACTATATACGCCCATGAGTGGAAGTGCCCTATGCTCTCTAAGCTGAGTTTTTTAGATGTTTCACGACACACCGTACACTTCTCCAGAGTGGCTGTTGGCAATTTACATCCCGCCCATCAGCGTAGCAAGGCTCCCGTTTCTCCATGGCCTGTCCTGCATTTCTGGTTTTGACACTTTATTCAGCATGGCCCTTTTGACCGATGGGAAGCGAGACTTCTTTGTAGCGCTGATTTGCCTTTCCAGGTTGCTTGGTTGGCCAAAAAGGGCGTATGCGTTTTTTCCTGAATATATTCAGGAAAAAACGCATTCGCCCTTTTTGGCCAAGGGCATCATTGTCGAGGTTTTGCCGCTTTTCCTGTGCCTCAAAGGCGATTCGAATCTCCCTCCTGAAATCTGTTTCCTGCAATTCTGCCTTGCTTTCAAATCCTCTTCGTTGACTTCCCTCAATATATTTGTGGACGAGAGTGATCATTTATAAGTCTGCAGGTTTGTGAATTGCAGTTCCCCTGAGCTCCATTTTTCAACTCGCTTTCTTGGGAGCTGGCCGCAAAAGCGCAGGATTGCTTCAGGCCCTATTCTGGTCCCGGGTGGCAGGCTGAGCCTGTGCTTAATTCTTCTTCCAGATGGTAAAATAGAGTGACCTGTGCCTGTCCCAACACCTAGAGCTAGTCTCTCATTGGTTCCCCCTCTTCCCGTTCATCCTCAGGACATATTGCAACCTGTACGGAACAGGAGGTTAAAGGTGCTGATTCTCCAAGGAGGGAGATTGCTAGTAAAGCGGCTGGAATGGCGAACCCGAGCACAAGGACATGAGAAATGAGGTGCGTTTTAGAAACCTTTCCCGATCACACGGTGTACCGTGTTCTGGGTTTCTCATGCATGTTTTCGATGTAGGAAGATGCCCTTGAACCTGGAGATTTGGGACCCATGGGATGGGTGCCACGCAGTATTACTTTAAAGGGTCTGCGTTTGCTCACCCAACCTCACCAAACCTCTCAGCCCCAAGAGTGTCCACCCTTATGTCTCAATCAGCTGTAGGTCTAGATATGGTCAATCCAGGTGGCATCACAGCCCCTGAACGAATTCTGTAAGAATTTCTCTCTCTTTCACTGTCTTTGTTTCACAGGTTTTTAAAAGTAATTGATTTTTATAATGGGGTTTAGCTGCTTTTCACTGCTGTGTTTATGCCACTTTACACCCACTTGACTCACTTACAGAGAGATATCAATACATAGGTTTTAAGATTCTTACTAGTCAGATATATTCTTGGGCCGTGAATAGGGGGTGTTGAGTCCAATTCACTGAGCAAGGAGTAGGTCTTGTCTATTACATATTGGGTTTATGGAACGGTATCTGAGCTAATTTGAAACCCTTGTTTTATGCATCACCCCACCTCACCTTTCCCGTTAGGCAGCCATAGTGTGTTTTCTAAACGTGTGACTCTGTTCAGTTTTGTAATTCAGTTCAAGGGTAGCGGTTTTTACATTCCCTCTATAAGTGATATCTTATGATAAGTGTCTTTTTCTGTGTGACTTATTTCATTTAGAATCGTCGTACCTAAATCCACTCATCATGCTGCTAATAGCCTTATGACGTTTTTTTCATGGCTGAGTGATATTCCATTGTACATAAGGACCACAACTTCTTTATCCATTTTTCTCTTTCCTGAGATATGTAAGGTGTAACGAAGTGGAGGTTCTTGTCAACAGAGCAGCCCTAAACGTTGGGGTGCCTGTGTCTTGCTGATTTTTAGTTTTCCGAATTTATACGCCCATGAGTGGAACTGCCCTATGCTCTCTAAGCTGAGTTTTTTAGATGTTTCAGGACACACCGTACACTTCTCCAGAGTGGCTGTTGGCAATTTACATCCCGCCCATCAGCGTAGCAAGGCTCACGTTTCTCCATGGCCTGTCCTGCATTTCTGATTTTGACACTTTATTCAGCATGGCCCTTTTGACCGATGGGAAGCGAGACTTCTTTGTAGCGCTGATTTGCCTTTCCAGGTTGCTTGGTTGGCCAAAAAGGGCGTATGCGTTTTTTCCTGAATATATTCAGGAAAAAACGCATACGCCCTTTTTGGCCAAGGGCATCATTGTCGAGGTTTTGCCGCTTTTCCTGTGCTTTAAAGGCGATTCGAATCTCCCTCCTGAAATCTGTTTCCTGCAATTCTGCCTTGCTTTCAAATCCTCTTCTTTGCCTTCCCTCAATATATTTGTGGACGAGAGTGGTCATTTATAAGTCTGCAGCTTTGTGAATTGAAGTGCCCCTGAGCTCCATTTTTCAACTCGCTTTCTTGGGAGCTGGCCGCAAAAGCGCAGGATTGCTTCAGGCCCTATTCTGGTCCCGGGCGGCAGGCTGAGCCTGTGCTTAATTCTTCTTCCTGATGGGAAAATAGAGTGACCTGTGCCTGTCCAAACACCTAGAGCTAGTCTCTCATTGTTTTCCCCTCTTCCCGTTCATCCTCAGGACAAATTGCAACCTGTACGGAACAGGAGGTTAAAGGTGATGATTCTCCAAGGAGGGAGGTTGCTAGTAAAGCAGCTGAAATGGCGAACCCGAGCAGAAGGACATGAGAAATGAGGTGCGTTTTAGAAACCTTTCGCGATCATACGGTGTACCATCTTCTGGGTTTCTCATGCATGTTTTCGATGTAGGAAAATGCCCTTGAATCTGGAGATTTGGAACCCATGGGATGGGTACCACGCAGTATTACTTTAAAGGGTCTGCGTTTCCTCACCCAACCTCACCAAACCTCTCAGCCCCAAGAGTGTCCACCCTTATGTCTCAATCAGCTGTGGGTCTAGATATGGTCAATACAGGTAGCATAACTGCCCCTAAACGAATTTTGTAAGAATTTCTCTCTCTTTCACTGTCTTTTTTTCACAGGTTTTTAAAAGTAATTGATTTTTATAATGGGGTTTAGCTGCTTTTCACTGCTGTGTTTATGTCACTTTACACCCACATGACTCACTTACAGAGAGATATCAATACATAGGTTTTAAGATTCTTACTAGTCAGATATATTCTTGGGCCGTGAATAGGGGGTTTTGAGTCCAATTCACTGAGCAAGGAGTAGGTCTTGTCTATTACATATTGGGTTTATGGAACGGTATCTGAGCTAATTTGAAACCCTTGTTTTATGCATCACCCCACCTCACCTTTCCCGTTAAGCAGCCATAGTGTGTTTTCTAAACGTGTGACTCTGTTCTGTCTTGTAATTCAGTTCAAGGGTAGCGGTTTTTACATTCCCTCTATAAGTGATATCTTATGATAAGTGTCTTTTTCTGTGTGACTTATTTCACTTAGAATCGTCGTAGCTAAATCCACTCATCATACTGCTACTAGCCTTATGACGTTGATTTCATGGCTGAGTGATATTCCATTGTACATAAGGACCAAATCATCTTTATCCATTTTTCTCTTTCCTGGGATATTTAAGGTGTAACGAAGTTGGAGGTTCTTGTCAACAGAGCAGCCCTAAACTTTGGGGTGCCTGTGTCTTGCTGGATTTTAATTTTCCCACTTTATACGCCCATGAGTGGAAGTGCCCTATGCTCTCTAAGCTGAGTTTTTTAGATGTTTCAGGACACACCGTACACTTCTCCAGAGTGGCTGTTGGCAATTTACATCCCGCCCATCAGCGTAGCAAGGCTCCCGTTTCTCCATGGCCTGTCCTGCATTTCTGGTTTTGACACTTTATTCAGCATGGCCCTTTTGACCGATTGGAAGCGAGACTTCTTTGTAGCGCTGATTTGCCTTTCCAGGTTGCTTGGTTGGCCAAAAAGGGCGTATGCGTTTTTTCCTGAATATATTCAGGAAAAAACGCATACGCCCTTTTTGGCCAAGGGCATCATTGTCGAGGTTTTGCCGCTTTTCCTGTGCTTTAAAGGCGATTCGAATCTCCCTCCTGAAATCTGTTTCCTGCAATTCTGCCTTGCTTTCAAATCCTCTTCTTTGCCTTCCCTCAATATATTTGTGGACGAGAGTGGTCATTTATAAGTCTGCAGCTTTGTGAATTGAAGTGCCCCTGAGCTCCATTTTTCAACTCGCTTTCTTGGGAGCTGGCCGCAAAAGCGCAGGATTGCTTCAGGCCCTATTCTGGTCCCGGGCGGCAGGCTGAGCCTGTGCTTAATTCTTCTTCCTGATGGGAAAATAGAGTGACCTGTGCCTGTCCAAACACCTAGAGCTAGTCTCTCATTGTTTTCCCCTCTTCCCGTTCATCCTCAGGACAAATTGCAACCTGTACGGAACAGGAGGTTAAAGGTGATGATTCTCCAAGGAGGGAGGTTGCTAGTAAAGCAGCTGAAATGGCGAACCCGAGCAGAAGGACATGAGAAATGAGGTGCGTTTTAGAAACCTTTCGCGATCATACGGTGTACCATCTTCTGGGTTTCTCATGCATGTTTTCGATGTAGGAAAATGCCCTTGAATCTGGA
Source organism: Balaenoptera physalus (assembly GCF_965194825.1). NCBI lineage: Eukaryota > Metazoa > Chordata > Mammalia > Artiodactyla > Balaenopteridae > Balaenoptera > Balaenoptera physalus. The sequence continues at coordinate 162,595 of NW_028125351.1, forward strand.
GATTTGGAACCCATGGGATGGGTACCACGCAGTATTACTTTAAAGGGTCTGCGTTTCCTCACCCAACCTCACCAAACCTCTCAGCCCCAAGAGTGTCCACCCTTATGTCTCAATCAGCTGTGGGTCTAGATATGGTCAATCCAGGTAGCATAACTGCCCCTAAACGAATTTTGTAAGAATTTCTCTCTCTTTCACTGTCTTTTTTTCACAGGTTTTTAAAAGTAATTGATTTTTATAATGGGGTTTAGCTGCTTTTCACTGCTGTGTTTATGTCACTTTACACCCACATGACTCACTTACAGAGAGATATCAATACATAGGTTTTAAGATTCTTACTAGTCAGATATATTCTTGGGCCGTGAATAGGGGGTTTTGAGTCCAATTCACTGAGCAAGGAGTAGGTCTTGTCTATTACATATTGGGTTTATGGAACGGTATCTGAGCTAATTTGAAACCCTTGTTTTATGCATCACCCCACCTCACCTTTCCCGTTAAGCAGCCATAGTGTGTTTTCTAAACGTGTGACTCTGTTCTGTCTTGTAATTCAGTTCAAGGGTAGCGGTTTTTACATTCCCTCTATAAGTGATATCTTATGATAAGTGTCTTTTTCTGTGTGACTTATTTCACTTAGAATCGTCGTAGCTAAATCCACTCATCATACTGCTACTAGCCTTATGACGTTGATTTCATGGCTGAGTGATATTCCATTGTACATAAGGACCAAATCATCTTTATCCATTTTTCTCTTTCCTGGGATATTTAAGGTGTAACGAAGTTGGAGGTTCTTGTCAACAGAGCAGCCCTAAACTTTGGGGTGCCTGTGTCTTGCTGGTTTTTAACTTTCCCACTATATACGCCCATGAGTGGAAGTGCCCTATGCTCTCTAAGCTGAGTTTTTTAGATGTTTCACGACACACCGTACACTTCTCCAGAGTGGCTGTTGGCAATTTACATCCCGCCCATCAGCGTAGCAAGGCTCCCGTTTCTCCATGGCCTGTCCTGCATTTCTGGTTTTGACACTTTATTCAGCATGGCCCTTTTGACCGATGGGAAGCGAGACTTCTTTGTAGCGCTGATTTGCCTTTCCAGGTTGCTTGGTTGGCCAAAAAGGGCGTATGCGTTTTTTCCTGAATATATTCAGGAAAAAACGCATTCGCCCTTTTTGGCCAAGGGCATCATTGTCGAGGTTTTGCCGCTTTTCCTGTGCCTCAAAGGCGATTCGAATCTCCCTCCTGAAATCTGTTTCCTGCAATTCTGCCTTGCTTTCAAATCCTCTTCGTTGACTTCCCTCAATATATTTGTGGACGAGAGTGATCATTTATAAGTCTGCAGGTTTGTGAATTGCAGTTCCCCTGAGCTCCATTTTTCAACTCGCTTTCTTGGGAGCTGGCCGCAAAAGCGCAGGATTGCTTCAGGCCCTATTCTGGTCCCGGGTGGCAGGCTGAGCCTGTGCTTAATTCTTCTTCCAGATGGTAAAATAGAGTGACCTGTGCCTGTCCCAACACCTAGAGCTAGTCTCTCATTGGTTCCCCATCTTCCCGTTCATCCTTAGGACATATTGCAACCTGTACGGAACAGGAGGTTAAAGGTGCTGATTCTCCAAGGAGGGAGATTGCTAGTAAAGCGGCTGGAATGGCGAACCCGAGCACAAGGACATGAGAAATGAGGTGCGTTTTAGAAACCTTTCCCGATCACACGGTGTACCGTGTTCTGGGTTTCTCATGCATGTTTTCGATGTAGGAAGATGCCCTTGAACCTGGAGATTTGGGACCCATGGGATGGGTGCCACGCAGTATTACTTTAAAGGGTCTGCGTTTGCTCACCCAACCTCACCAAACCTCTCAGCCCCAAGAGTGTCCACCCTTATGTCTCAATCAGCTGTAGGTCTAGATATGGTCAATCCAGGTGGCATCACAGCCCCTGAACGAATTCTGTAAGAATTTCTCTCTCTTTCACTGTCTTTGTTTCACAGGTTTTTAAAAGTAATTGATTTTTATAATGGGGTTTAGCTGCTTTTCACTGCTGTGTTTATGCCACTTTACACCCACTTGACTCACTTACAGAGAGATATCAATACATAGGTTTTAAGATTCTTACTAGTCAGATATATTCTTGGGCCGTGAATAGGGGGTGTTGAGTCCAATTCACTGAGCAAGGAGTAGGTCTTGTCTATTACATATTGGGTTTATGGAACGGTATCTGAGCTAATTTGAAACCCTTGTTTTATGCATCACCCCACCTCACCTTTCCCGTTAGGCAGCCATAGTGTGTTTTCTAAACGTGTGACTCTGTTCAGTTTTGTAATTCAGTTCAAGGGTAGCGGTTTTTACATTCCCTCTATAAGTGATATCTTATGATAAGTGTCTTTTTCTGTGTGACTTATTTCATTTAGAATCGTCGTACCTAAATCCACTCATCATGCTGCTAATAGCCTTATGACGTTTTTTTCATGGCTGAGTGATATTCCATTGTACATAAGGACCACAACTTCTTTATCCATTTTTCTCTTTCCTGAGATATGTAAGGTGTAACGAAGTGGAGGTTCTTGTCAACAGAGCAGCCCTAAACGTTGGGGTGCCTGTGTCTTGCTGATTTTTAGTTTTCCGAATTTATACGCCCATGAGTGGAACTGCCCTATGCTCTCTAAGCTGAGTTTTTTAGATGTTTCAGGACACACCGTACACTTCTCCAGAGTGGCTGTTGGCAATTTACATCCCGCCCATCAGCGTAGCAAGGCTCACGTTTCTCCATGGCCTGTCCTGCATTTCTGATTTTGACACTTTATTCAGCATGGCCCTTTTGACCGATGGGAAGCGAGACTTCTTTGTAGCGCTGATTTGCCTTTCCAGGTTGCTTGGTTGGCCAAAAAGGGCGTATGCGTTTTTTCCTGAATATATTCAGGAAAAAACGCATACGCCCTTTTTGGCCAAGGGCATCGTTGATGAGGTTTTGCCGCTTTTCCTGTGCTTTAAAGGCGATTCGAATCTCCATCCTGAAATCTGTTTCCTGCAATTCTGCCTTGCTTTCAAATCCTCTTCGTTTCCTTCCCTCAATATATTTGTGGACGAGAGTGATCATTTATAAGTCTGCAGGTTTGTGAATTGCAGTGCCCCTGAGCTCCATTTTTCAACTCGCTTTCTTGGGAGCTGGCCGCAAAAGCGCAGGATTGCTTCAGGCCCTATTCTGGTCCCGGGCGGCAGGCTGAGCCTGTGCTTAATTCTTCTTCCTCATGGGAAAATAGAGTGACCTGTGCCTGTCCCAACAACTAGAGCTAGTCTCTCATTGTTTTCCCCTCTTCCCGTTCATCCTCAGGACAAATTGCAACCTGTACGGAACAGGAGGTTAAAGGTGCTGATTCTCCAAGGAGGGAGATTGTTAGTAAAGCGGCTGGAATGGCGAACCCGAGCACAAGGAGATGAGAAATGAGGTGCGTTTTAGAAACCTTTCCCGATCACACGGTGTACCATCTTCTGGGTTTCTCATGCATGTTTTCGATGTAGGAAGATGCCCTTGAAACTGGAGATTTGGGACCCATGGGATGGGTACCACGCAGTATTACTTTAAAGGGTCTGCGTTTGCTCACCCTACCTCACCAAACCTCTCAGCCCCAAGAGTGTCCACCCTTATGTCTCAATCAGCTGTGGGTCTAGATATGGTCAATCCAGGTAGCATAACTGCCCCTAAACGAATTTTGTAAGAATTTCTCTCTCTTTCACTGTCTTTTTTTCACAGGTTTTTAAAAGTAATTGATTTTTATAATGGGGTTTAGCTGCTTTTCACTGCTGTGTTTATGTCACTTTGCACCCACATGACTCACTTACAGAGAGATATCAATACATAGGTTTTAAGATTCTTACTAGTCAGATATATTCTTGGGCCGTGAATAGGGGGTTTGAGTCCAATTCACTGAGCAAGGAGTAGGTCTTGTCTAGTACGTATTGGGTTTATGGAACGGTATCTGAGCTAATTTGAAACCCTTGTTTTATGCATCACCCCACCTCACCTTTCCCGTTAAGCAGCCATAGTGTGTTTTCTAAACGTGTGACTCTGTTCTCTTTTGTAATTCAGTTCAAGGGTAGCGGTTTTTACATTCCCTCTATAAGTGATATCTTATGATAAGTGTCTTTTTCTGTGTGACTTATTTCACTTAGAATCGTCGTACCTAAATCCACTCATCATGCTGCTACTAGCCTTATGACGTTGATTTCATGGCTGAGTGATATTCCATTGTACATAAGGACCACAACATCTTTATCCATTTTTCTCTTTCCTGGGATATTTAAGGTGTAACGAAGTTGGAGGTTCTTGTCAACAGAGCAGCCCTAAACTTTGGGGTGCCTGTGTCTTGCTGGTTTTTAACTTTCCCACTATATACGCCCATGAGTGGAAGTGCCCTATGCTCTCTAAGCTGAGTTTTTTAGATGTTTCACGACACACCGTACACTTCTCCAGAGTGGCTGTTGGCAATTTACATCCCGCCCATCAGCGTAGCAAGGCTCCCGTTTCTCCATGGCCTGTCCTGCATTTCTGGTTTTGACACTTTATTCAGCATGGCCCTTTTGACCGATGGGAAGCGAGACTTCTTTGTAGCGCTGATTTGCCTTTCCAGGTTGCTTGGTTGGCCAAAAAGGGCGTATGCGTTTTTTCCTGAATATATTCAGGAAAAAACGCATTCGCCCTTTTTGGCCAAGGGCATCATTGTCGAGGTTTTGCCGCTTTTCCTGTGCCTCAAAGGCGATTCGAATCTCCCTCCTGAAATCTGTTTCCTGCAATTCTGCCTTGCTTTCAAATCCTCTTCGTTGACTTCCCTCAATATATTTGTGGACGAGAGTGATCATTTATAAGTCTGCAGGTTTGTGAATTGCAGTTCCCCTGAGCTCCATTTTTCAACTCGCTTTCTTGGGAGCTGGCCGCAAAAGCGCAGGATTGCTTCAGGCCCTATTCTGGTCCCGGGTGGCAGGCTGAGCCTGTGCTTAATTCTTCTTCCAGATGGTAAAATAGAGTGACCTGTGCCTGTCCCAACACCTAGAGCTAGTCTCTCATTGGTTCCCCCTCTTCCCGTTCATCCTCAGGACATATTGCAACCTGTACGGAACAGGAGGTTAAAGGTGCTGATTCTCCAAGGAGGGAGATTGCTAGTAAAGCGGCTGGAATGGCGAACCCGAGCACAAGGACATGAGAAATGAGGTGCGTTTTAGAAACCTTTCCCGATCACACGGTGTACCGTGTTCTGGGTTTCTCATGCATGTTTTCGATGTAGGAAGATGCCCTTGAACCTGGAGATTTGGGACCCATGGGATGGGTGCCACGCAGTATTACTTTAAAGGGTCTGCGTTTGCTCACCCAACCTCACCAAACCTCTCAGCCCCAAGAGTGTCCACCCTTATGTCTCAATCAGCTGTAGGTCTAGATATGGTCAATCCAGGTGGCATCACAGCCCCTGAACGAATTCTGTAAGAATTTCTCTCTCTTTCACTGTCTTTGTTTCACAGGTTTTTAAAAGTAATTGATTTTTATAATGGGGTTTAGCTGCTTTTCACTGCTGTGTTTATGCCACTTTACACCCACTTGACTCACTTACAGAGAGATATCAATACATAGGTTTTAAGATTCTTACTAGTCAGATATATTCTTGGGCCGTGAATAGGGGGTGTTGAGTCCAATTCACTGAGCAAGGAGTAGGTCTTGTCTATTACATATTGGGTTTATGGAACGGTATCTGAGCTAATTTGAAACCCTTGTTTTATGCATCACCCCACCTCACCTTTCCCGTTAGGCAGCCATAGTGTGTTTTCTAAACGTGTGACTCTGTTCAGTTTTGTAATTCAGTTCAAGGGTAGCGGTTTTTACATTCCCTCTATAAGTGATATCTTATGATAAGTGTCTTTTTCTGTGTGACTTATTTCATTTAGAATCGTCGTACCTAAATCCACTCATCATGCTGCTAATAGCCTTATGACGTTTTTTTCATGGCTGAGTGATATTCCATTGTACATAAGGACCACAACTTCTTTATCCATTTTTCTCTTTCCTGAGATATGTAAGGTGTAACGAAGTGGAGGTTCTTGTCAACAGAGCAGCCCTAAACGTTGGGGTACCTGTGTCTTGCTGATTTTTAGTTTTCCGAATTTATACGCCCATGAGTGGAACTGCCCTATGCTCTCTAAGCTGAGTTTTTTAGATGTTTCAGGACACACCGTACACTTCTCCAGAGTGGCTGTTGGCAATTTACATCCCGCCCATCAGCGTAGCAAGGCTCACGTTTCTCCATGGCCTGTCCTGCATTTCTGATTTTGACACTTTATTCAGCATGGCCCTTTTGACCGATGGGAAGCGAGACTTCTTTGTAGCGCTGATTTGCCTTTCCAGGTTGCTTGGTTGGCCAAAAAGGGCATATGCGTTTTTTCCTGAATATATTCAGGAAAAAACGCATATGCCCTTTTTGGCCAAGGGCATCATTGTCGAGGTTTTGCCGCTTTTCCTGTGCTTTAAAGGCGATTCGAATCTCCCTCCTGAAATCTGTTTCCTGCAATTCTGCCTTGCTTTCAAATCCTCTTCTTTGCCTTCCCTCAATATATTTGTGGACGAGAGTGGTCATTTATAAGTCTGCAGCTTTGTGAATTGAAGTGCCCCTGAGCTCCATTTTTCAACTCGCTTTCTTGGGAGCTGGCCGCAAAAGCGCAGGATTGCTTCAGGCCCTATTCTGGTCCCGGGCGGCAGGCTGAGCCTGTGCTTAATTCTTCTTCCTGATGGGAAAATAGAGTGACCTGTGCCTGTCCAAACACCTAGAGCTAGTCTCTCATTGTTTTCCCCTCTTCCCGTTCATCCTCAGGACAAATTGCAACCTGTACGGAACAGGAGGTTAAAGGTGATGATTCTCCAAGGAGGGAGGTTGCTAGTAAAGCAGCTGAAATGGCGAACCCGAGCAGAAGGACATGAGAAATGAGGTGCGTTTTAGAAACCTTTCGCGATCATACGGTGTACCATCTTCTGGGTTTCTCATGCATGTTTTCGATGTAGGAAAATGCCCTTGAATCTGGAGATTTGGAACCCATGGGATGGGTACCACGCAGTATTACTTTAAAGGGTCTGCGTTTCCTCACCCAACCTCACCAAACCTCTCAGCCCCAAGAGTGTCCACCCTTATGTCTCAATCAGCTGTGGGTCTAGATATGGTCAATCCAGGTAGCATAACTGCCCCTAAACGAATTTTGTAAGAATTTCTCTCTCTTTCACTGTCTTTTTTTCACAGGTTTTTAAAAGTAATTGATTTTTATAATGGGGTTTAGCTGCTTTTCACTGCTGTGTTTATGTCACTTTACACCCACATGACTCACTTACAGAGAGATATCAATACATAGGTTTTAAGATTCTTACTAGTCAGATATATTCTTGGGCCGTGAATAGGGGGTTTTGAGTCCAATTCACTGAGCAAGGAGTAGGTCTTGTCTATTACATATTGGGTTTATGGAACGGTATCTGAGCTAATTTGAAACCCTTGTTTTATGCATCACCCCACCTCACCTTTCCCGTTAAGCAGCCATAGTGTGTTTTCTAAACGTGTGACTCTGTTCTGTCTTGTAATTCAGTTCAAGGGTAGCGGTTTTTACATTCCCTCTATAAGTGATATCTTATGATAAGTGTCTTTTTCTGTGTGACTTATTTCACTTAGAATCGTCGTAGCTAAATCCACTCATCATACTGCTACTAGCCTTATGACGTTGATTTCATGGCTGAGTGATATTCCATTGTACATAAGGACCAAATCATCTTTATCCATTTTTCTCTTTCCTGGGATATTTAAGGTGTAACGAAGTTGGAGGTTCTTGTCAACAGAGCAGCCCTAAACTTTGGGGTGCCTGTGTCTTGCTGGTTTTTAACTTTCCCACTATATACGCCCATGAGTGGAAGTGCCCTATGCTCTCTAAGCTGAGTTTTTTAGATGTTTCACGACACACCGTACACTTCTCCAGAGTGGCTGTTGGCAATTTACATCCCGCCCATCAGCGTAGCAAGGCTCCCGTTTCTCCATGGCCTGTCCTGCATTTCTGGTTTTGACACTTTATTCAGCATGGCCCTTTTGACCGATGGGAAGCGAGACTTCTTTGTAGCGCTGATTTGCCTTTCCAGGTTGCTTGGTTGGCCAAAAAGGGCGTATGCGTTTTTTCCTGAATATATTCAGGAAAAAACGCATTCGCCCTTTTTGGCCAAGGGCATCATTGTCGAGGTTTTGCCGCTTTTCCTGTGCCTCAAAGGCGATTCGAATCTCCCTCCTGAAATCTGTTTCCTGCAATTCTGCCTTGCTTTCAAATCCTCTTCGTTGACTTCCCTCAATATATTTGTGGACGAGAGTGATCATTTATAAGTCTGCAGGTTTGTGAATTGCAGTTCCCCTGAGCTCCATTTTTCAACTCGCTTTCTTGGGAGCTGGCCGCAAAAGCGCAGGATTGCTTCAGGCCCTATTCTGGTCCCGGGTGGCAGGCTGAGCCTGTGCTTAATTCTTCTTCCAGATGGTAAAATAGAGTGACCTGTGCCTGTCCCAACACCTAGAGCTAGTCTCTCATTGGTTCCCCCTCTTCCCGTTCATCCTCAGGACATATTGCAACCTGTACGGAACAGGAGGTTAAAGGTGCTGATTCTCCAAGGAGGGAGATTGCTAGTAAAGCGGCTGGAATGGCGAACCCGAGCACAAGGACATGAGAAATGAGGTGCGTTTTAGAAACCTTTCCCGATCACACGGTGTACCGTGTTCTGGGTTTCTCATGCATGTTTTCGATGTAGGAAGATGCCCTTGAACCTGGAGATTTGGGACCCATGGGATGGGTGCCACGCAGTATTACTTTAAAGGGTCTGCGTTTGCTCACCCAACCTCACCAAACCTCTCAGCCCCAAGAGTGTCCACCCTTATGTCTCAATCAGCTGTAGGTCTAGATATGGTCAATCCAGGTGGCATCACAGCCCCTGAACGAATTCTGTAAGAATTTCTCTCTCTTTCACTGTCTTTGTTTCACAGGTTTTTAAAAGTAATTGATTTTTATAATGGGGTTTAGCTGCTTTTCACTGCTGTGTTTATGCCACTTTACACCCACTTGACTCACTTACAGAGAGATATCAATACATAGGTTTTAAGATTCTTACTAGTCAGATATATTCTTGGGCCGTGAATAGGGGGTGTTGAGTCCAATTCACTGAGCAAGGAGTAGGTCTTGTCTATTACATATTGGGTTTATGGAACGGTATCTGAGCTAATTTGAAACCCTTGTTTTATGCATCACCCCACCTCACCTTTCCCGTTAGGCAGCCATAGTGTGTTTTCTAAACGTGTGACTCTGTTCAGTTTTGTAATTCAGTTCAAGGGTAGCGGTTTTTACATTCCCTCTATAAGTGATATCTTATGATAAGTGTCTTTTTCTGTGTGACTTATTTCATTTAGAATCGTCGTACCTAAATCCACTCATCATGCTGCTAATAGCCTTATGACGTTTTTTTCATGGCTGAGTGATATTCCATTGTACATAAGGACCACAACTTCTTTATCCATTTTTCTCTTTCCTGAGATATGTAAGGTGTAACGAAGTGGAGGTTCTTGTCAACAGAGCAGCCCTAAACGTTGGGGTGCCTGTGTCTTGCTGATTTTTAGTTTTCCGAATTTATACGCCCATGAGTGGAACTGCCCTATGCTCTCTAAGCTGAGTTTTTTAGATGTTTCAGGACACACCGTACACTTCTCCAGAGTGGCTGTTGGCAATTTACATCCCGCCCATCAGCGTAGCAAGGCTCACGTTTCTCCATGGCCTGTCCTGCATTTCTGATTTTGACACTTTATTCAGCATGGCCCTTTTGACCGATGGGAAGCGAGACTTCTTTGTAGCGCTGATTTGCCTTTCCAGGTTGCTTGGTTGGCCAAAAAGGGCGTATGCGTTTTTTCCTGAATATATTCAGGAAAAAACGCATACGCCCTTTTTGGCCAAGGGCATCATTGTCGAGGTTTTGCCGCTTTTCCTGTGCTTTAAAGGCGATTCGAATCTCCCTCCTGAAATCTGTTTCCTGCAATTCTGCCTTGCTTTCAAATCCTCTTCTTTGCCTTCCCTCAATATATTTGTGGACGAGAGTGGTCATTTATAAGTCTGCAGCTTTGTGAATTGAAGTGCCCCTGAGCTCCATTTTTCAACTCGCTTTCTTGGGAGCTGGCCGCAAAAGCGCAGGATTGCTTCAGGCCCTATTCTGGTCCCGGGCGGCAGGCTGAGCCTGTGCTTAATTCTTCTTCCTGATGGGAAAATAGAGTGACCTGTGCCTGTCCTAACACCTAGAGCTAGTCTCTCATTGTTTTCCCCTCTTCCCGTTCATCCTCAGGACAAATTGCAACCTGTACGGAACAGGAGGTTAAAGGTGATGATTCTCCAAGGAGGGAGGTTGCTAGTAAAGCAGCTGAAATGGCGAACCCGAGCAGAAGGACATGAGAAATGAGGTGCGTTTTAGAAACCTTTCGCGATCATACGGTGTACCATCTTCTGGGTTTCTCATGCATGTTTTCGATGTAGGAAAATGCCCTTGAATCTGGAGATTTGGAACCCATGGGATGGGTACCACGCAGTATTACTTTAAAGGGTCTGCGTTTCCTCACCCAACCTCACCAAACCTCTCAGCCCCAAGAGTGTCCACCCTTATGTCTCAATCAGCTGTGGGTCTAGATATGGTCAATCCAGGTAGCATAACTGCCCCTAAACGAATTTTGTAAGAATTTCTCTCTCTTTCACTGTCTTTGTTTCACAGGTTTTTAAAAGTAATTGATTTTTATAATGGGGTTTAGCTGCTTTTCACTGCTGTGTTTATGTCACTTTACACCCACATGACTCACTTACAGAGAGATATCAATACATAGGTTTTAAGATTCTTACTAGTCAGATATATTCTTGGGCCGTGAATAGGGGGTTTTGAGTCCAATTCACTGAGCAAGGAGTAGGTCTTGTCTATTACATATTGGGTTTATGGAACGGTATCTGAGCTAATTTGAAACCCTTGTTTTATGCATCACCCCACCTCACCTTTCCCGTTAAGCAGCCATAGTGTGTTTTCTAAACGTGTGACTCTGTTCTGTCTTGTAATTCAGTTCAAGGGTAGCGGTTTTTACATTCCCTCTATAAGTGATATCTTATGATAAGTGTCTTTTTCTGTGTGACTTATTTCACTTAGAATCGTCGTAGCTAAATCCACTCATCATACTGCTACTAGCCTTATGACGTTGATTTCATGGCTGAGTGATATTCCATTGTACATAAGGACCAAATCATCTTTATCCATTTTTCTCTTTCCTGGGATATTTAAGGTGTAACGAAGTTGGAGGTTCTTGTCAACAGAGCAGCCCTAAACTTTGGGGTGCCTGTGTCTTGCTGGTTTTTAACTTTCCCACTATATACGCCCATGAGTGGAAGTGCCCTATGCTCTCTAAGCTGAGTTTTTTAGATGTTTCACGACACACCGTACACTTCTCCAGAGTGGCTGTTGGCAATTTACATCCCGCCCATCAGCATAGCAAGGCTCCCGTTTCTCCATGGCCTGTCCTGCATTTCTGGTTTTGACACTTTATTCAGCATGGCCCTTTTGACCGATGGGAAGCGAGACTTCTTTGTAGCGCTGATTTGCCTTTCCAGGTTGCTTGGTTGGCCAAAAAGGGCGTATGCGTTTTTTCCTGAATATATTCAGGAAAAAACGCATTCGCCCTTTTTGGCCAAGGGCATCATTGTCGAGGTTTTGCCGCTTTTCCTGTGCCTCAAAGGCGATTCGAATCTCCCTCCTGAAATCTGTTTCCTGCAATTCTGCCTTGCTTTCAAATCCTCTTCGTTGACTTCCCTCAATATATTTGTGGACGAGAGTGATCATTTATAAGTCTGCAGGTTTGTGAATTGCAGTTCCCCTGAGCTCCATTTTTCAACTCGCTTTCTTGGGAGCTGGCCGCAAAAGCGCAGGATTGCTTCAGGCCCTATTCTGGTCCCGGGTGGCAGGCTGAGCCTGTGCTTAATTCTTCTTCCAGATGGTAAAATAGAGTGACCTGTGCCTGTCCCAACACCTAGAGCTAGTCTCTCATTGGTTCCCCCTCTTCCCGTTCATCCTCAGGACATATTGCAACCTGTACGGAACAGGAGGTTAAAGGTGCTGATTCTCCAAGGAGGGAGATTGCTAGTAAAGCGGCTGGAATGGCGAACCCGAGCACAAGGACATGAGAAATGAGGTGCGTTTTAGAAACCTTTCCCGATCACACGGTGTACCGTGTTCTGGGTTTCTCATGCATGTTTTCGATGTAGGAAGATGCCCTTGAACCTGGAGATTTGGGACCCATGGGATGGGTGCCACGCAGTATTACTTTAAAGGGTCTGCGTTTGCTCACCCAACCTCACCAAACCTCTCAGCCCCAAGAGTGTCCACCCTTATGTCTCAATCAGCTGTAGGTCTAGATATGGTCAATCCAGGTGGCATCACAGCCCCTGAACGAATTCTGTAAGAATTTCTCTCTCTTTCACTGTCTTTGTTTCACAGGTTTTTAAAAGTAATTGATTTTTATAATGGGGTTTAGCTGCTTTTCACTGCTGTGTTTATGCCACTTTACACCCACTTGACTCACTTACAGAGAGATATCAATACATAGGTTTTAAGATTCTTACTAGTCAGATATATTCTTGGGCCGTGAATAGGGGGTGTTGAGTCCAATTCACTGAGCAAGGAGTAGGTCTTGTCTATTACATATTGGGTTTATGGAACGGTATCTGAGCTAATTTGAAACCCTTGTTTTATGCATCACCCCACCTCACCTTTCCCGTTAGGCAGCCATAGTGTGTTTTCTAAACGTGTGACTCTGTTCAGTTTTGTAATTCAGTTCAAGGGTAGCGGTTTTTACATTCCCTCTATAAGTGATATCTTATGATAAGTGTCTTTTTCTGTGTGACTTATTTCATTTAGAATCGTCGTACCTAAATCCACTCATCATGCTGCTAATAGCCTTATGACGTTTTTTTCATGGCTGAGTGATATTCCATTGTACATAAGGACCACAACTTCTTTATCCATTTTTCTCTTTCCTGAGATATGTAAGGTGTAACGAAGTGGAGGTTCTTGTCAACAGAGCAGCCCTAAACGTTGGGGTGCCTGTGTCTTGCTGATTTTTAGTTTTCCGAATTTATACGCCCATGAGTGGAACTGCCCTATGCTCTCTAAGCTGAGTTTTTTAGATGTTTCAGGACACACCGTACACTTCTCCAGAGTGGCTGTTGGCAATTTACATCCCGCCCATCAGCGTAGCAAGGCTCACGTTTCTCCATGGCCTGTCCTGCATTTCTGATTTTGACACTTTATTCAGCATGGCCCTTTTGACCGATGGGAAGCGAGACTTCTTTGTAGCGCTGATTTGCCTTTCCAGGTTGCTTGGTTGGCCAAAAAGGGCGTATGCGTTTTTTCCTGAATATATTCAGGAAAAAACGCATACGCCCTTTTTGGCCAAGGGCATCATTGTCGAGGTTTTGCCGCTTTTCCTGTGCTTTAAAGGCGATTCGAATCTCCCTCCTGAAATCTGTTTCCTGCAATTCTGCCTTGCTTTCAAATCCTCTTCTTTGCCTTCCCTCAATATATTTGTGGACGAGAGTGGTCATTTATAAGTCTGCAGCTTTGTGAATTGAAGTGCCCCTGAGCTCCATTTTTCAACTCGCTTTCTTGGGAGCTGGCCGCAAAAGCGCAGGATTGCTTCAGGCCCTATTCTGGTCCCGGGCGGCAGGCTGAGCCTGTGCTTAATTCTTCTTCCTGATGGGAAAATAGAGTGACCTGTGCCTGTCCAAACACCTAGAGCTAGTCTCTCATTGTTTTCCCCTCTTCCCGTTCATCCTCAGGACAAATTGCAACCTGTACGGAACAGGAGGTTAAAGGTGATGATTCTCCAAGGAGGGAGGTTGCTAGTAAAGCAGCTGAAATGGCGAACCCGAGCAGAAGGACATGAGAAATGAGGTGCGTTTTAGAAACCTTTCGCGATCATACGGTGTACCATCTTCTGGGTTTCTCATGCATGTTTTCGATGTAGGAAAATGCCCTTGAATCTGGAGATTTGGAACCCATGGGATGGGTACCACGCAGTATTACTTTAAAGGGTCTGCGTTTCCTCACCCAACCTCACCAAACCTCTCAGCCCCAAGAGTGTCCACCCTTATGTCTCAATCAGCTGTGGGTCTAGATATGGTCAATACAGGTAGCATAACTGCCCCTAAACGAATTTTGTAAGAATTTCTCTCTCTTTCACTGTCTTTTTTTCACAGGTTTTTAAAAGTAATTGATTTTTATAATGGGGTTTAGCTGCTTTTCACTGCTGTGTTTATGTCACTTTACACCCACATGACTCACTTACAGAGAGATATCAATACATAGGTTTTAAGATTCTTACTAGTCAGATATATTCTTGGGCCGTGAATAGGGGGTTTTGAGTCCAATTCACTGAGCAAGGAGTAGGTCTTGTCTATTACATATTGGGTTTATGGAACGGTATCTGAGCTAATTTGAAACCCTTGTTTTATGCATCACCCCACCTCACCTTTCCCGTTAAGCAGCCATAGTGTGTTTTCTAAACGTGTGACTCTGTTCTGTCTTGTAATTCAGTTCAAGGGTAGCGGTTTTTACATTCCCTCTATAAGTGATATCTTATGATAAGTGTCTTTTTCTGTGTGACTTATTTCACTTAGAATCGTCGTAGCTAAATCCACTCATCATACTGCTACTAGCCTTATGACGTTGATTTCATGGCTGAGTGATATTCCATTGTACATAAGGACCAAATCATCTTTATCCATTTTTCTCTTTCCTGGGATATTTAAGGTGTAACGAAGTTGGAGGTTCTTGTCAACAGAGCAGCCCTAAACTTTGGGGTGCCTGTGTCTTGCTGGATTTTAATTTTCCCACTTTATACGCCCATGAGTGGAAGTGCCCTATGCTCTCTAAGCTGAGTTTTTTAGATGTTTCAGGACACACCGTACACTTCTCCAGAGTGGCTGTTGGCAATTTACATCCCGCCCATCAGCGTAGCAAGGCTCCCGTTTCTCCATGGCCTGTCCTGCATTTCTGGTTTTGACACTTTATTCAGCATGGCCCTTTTGACCGATTGGAAGCGAGACTTCTTTGTAGCGCTGATTTGCCTTTCCAGGTTGCTTGGTTGGCCAAAAAGGGCGTATGCGTTTTTTCCTGAGTATATTCAGGAAAAAACGCATACGCCCTTTTTGGCCAAGGGCATCGTTGATGAGGTTTTGCCGCTTTTCCTGTGCTTTAAAGGCGATTCGAATCTCCATCCTGAAATCTGTTTCCTGCAATTCTGCCTTGCTTTCAAATCCTCTTCGTTTCCTTCCCTCAATATATTTGTGGACGAGAGTGATCATTTATAAGTCTGCAGGTTTGTGAATTGCAGTGCCCCTGAGCTCCATTTTTCAACTCGCTTTCTTGGGAGCTGGCCGCAAAAGCGCAGGATTGCTTCAGGCCCTATTCTGGTCCCGGGCGGCAGGCTGAGCCTGTGCTTAATTCTTCTTCCTCATGGGAAAATAGAGTGACCTGTGCCTGTCCCAACAACTAGAGCTAGTCTCTCATTGTTTTCCCCTCTTCCCGTTCATCCTCAGGACAAATTGCAACCTGTACGGAACAGGAGGTTAAAGGTGCTGATTCTCCAAGGAGGGAGATTGTTAGTAAAGCGGCTGGAATGGCGAACCCGAGCACAAGGAGATGAGAAATGAGGTGCGTTTTAGAAACCTTTCCCGATCACACGGTGTACCATCTTCTGGGTTTCTCATGCATGTTTTCGATGTAGGAAGATGCCCTTGAAACTGGAGATTTGGGACCCATGGGATGGGTACCACGCAGTATTACTTTAAAGGGTCTGCGTTTGCTCACCCTACCTCACCAAACCTCTCAGCCCCAAGAGTGTCCACCCTTATGTCTCAATCAGCTGTGGGTCTAGATATGGTCAATCCAGGTAGCATAACTGCCCCTAAACGAATTTTGTAAGAATTTCTCTCTCTTTCACTGTCTTTTTTTCACAGGTTTTTAAAAGTAATTGATTTTTATAATGGGGTTTAGCTGCTTTTCACTGCTGTGTTTATGTCACTTTGCACCCACATGACTCACTTACAGAGAGATATCAATACATAGGTTTTAAGATTCTTACTAGTCAGATATATTCTTGGGCCGTGAATAGGGGGTTTTGAGTCCAATTCACTGAGCAAGGAGTAGGTCTTGTCTATTACATATTGGGTTTATGGAACGGTATCTGAGCTAATTTGAAACCCTTGTTTTATGCATCACCCCACCTCACCTTTCCCGTTAAGCAGCCATAGTGTGTTTTCTAAACGTGTGACTCTGTTCAGTTTTGTAATTCAGTTCAAGGGTAGCGGTTTTTACATTCCCTCTATAAGTGATATCTTATGATAAGTGTCTTTTTCTGTGTGACTTATTTCATTTAGAATCGTCGTACCTAAATCCACTCATCATGCTGCTAATAGCCTTATGACGTTTTTTTCATGGCTGAGTGATATTCCATTGTACATAAGGACCACAACTTCTTTATCCATTTTTCTCTTTCCTGAGATATGTAAGGTGTAACGAAGTGGAGGTTCTTGTCAACAGAGCAGCCCTAAACGTTGGGGTGCCTGTGTCTTGCTGATTTTTAGTTTTCCGAATTTATACGCCCATGAGTGGAACTGCCCTATGCTCTCTAAGCTGAGTTTTTTAGATGTTTCAGGACACACCGTACACTTCTCCAGAGTGGCTGTTGGCAATTTACATCCCGCCCATCAGCGTAGCAAGGCTCACGTTTCTCCATGGCCTGTCCTGCATTTCTGATTTTGACACTTTATTCAGCATGGCCCTTTTGATCGATGGGAAGCGAGACTTCTTTGTAGCGCTGATTTGCCTTTCCAGGTTGCTTGGTTGGCCAAAAAGGGCGTATGCGTTTTTTCCTGAATATATTCAGGAAAAAACGCATACGCCCTTTTTGGCCAAGGGCATCATTGTCGAGGTTTTGCCGCTTTTCCTGTGCTTTAAAGGCGATTCGAATCTCCCTCCTGAAATCTGTTTCCTGCAATTCTGCCTTGCTTTCAAATCCTCTTCTTTGCCTTCCCTCAATATATTTGTGGACGAGAGTGGTCATTTATAAGTCTGCAGCTTTGTGAATTGAAGTGCCCCTGAGCTCCATTTTTCAACTCGCTTTCTTGGGAGCTGGCCGCAAAAGCGCAGGATTGCTTCAGGCCCTATTCTGGTCCCGGGCGGCAGGCTGAGCCTGTGCTTAATTCTTCTTCCTGATGGGAAAATAGAGTGACCTGTGCCTGTCCAAACACCTAGAGCTAGTCTCTCATTGTTTTCCCCTCTTCCCGTTCATCCTCAGGACAAATTGCAACCTGTACGGAACAGGAGGTTAAAGGTGATGATTCTCCAAGGAGGGAGGTTGCTAGTAAAGCAGCTGAAATGGCGAACCCGAGCAGAAGGACATGAGAAATGAGGTGCGTTTTAGAAACCTTTCGCGATCATACGGTGTACCATCTTCTGGGTTTCTCATGCATGTTTTCGATGTAGGAAAATGCCCTTGAATCTGGAGATTTGGAACCCATGGGATGGGTACCACGCAGTATTACTTTAAAGGGTCTGCGTTTCCTCACCCAACCTCACCAAACCTCTCAGCCCCAAGAGTGTCCACCCTTATGTCTCAATCAGCTGTGGGTCTAGATATGGTCAATCCAGGTAGCATAACTGCCCCTAAACGAATTTTGTAAGAATTTCTCTCTCTTTCACTGTCTTTTTTTCACAGGTTTTTAAAAGTAATTGATTTTTATAATGGGGTTTAGCTGCTTTTCACTGCTGTGTTTATGTCACTTTACACCCACATGACTCACTTACAGAGAGATATCAATACATAGGTTTTAAGATTCTTACTAGTCAGATATATTCTTGGGCCGTGAATAGGGGGTTTTGAGTCCAATTCACTGAGCAAGGAGTAGGTCTTGTCTATTACATATTGGGTTTATGGAACGGTATCTGAGCTAATTTGAAACCCTTGTTTTATGCATCACCCCACCTCACCTTTCCCGTTAAGCAGCCATAGTGTGTTTTCTAAACGTGTGACTCTGTTCTGTCTTGTAATTCAGTTCAAGGGTAGCGGTTTTTACATTCCCTCTATAAGTGATATCTTATGATAAGTGTCTTTTTCTGTGTGACTTATTTCACTTAGAATCGTCGTAGCTAAATCCACTCATCATACTGCTACTAGCCTTATGACGTTGATTTCATGGCTGAGTGATATTCCATTGTACATAAGGACCAAATCATCTTTATCCATTTTTCTCTTTCCTGGGATATTTAAGGTGTAACGAAGTTGGAGGTTCTTGTCAACAGAGCAGCCCTAAACTTTGGGGTGCCTGTGTCTTGCTGGTTTTTAACTTTCCCACTATATACGCCCATGAGTGGAAGTGCCCTATGCTCTCTAAGCTGAGTTTTTTAGATGTTTCACGACACACCGTACACTTCTCCAGAGTGGCTGTTGGCAATTTACATCCCGCCCATCAGCGTAGCAAGGCTCCCGTTTCTCCATGGCCTGTCCTGCATTTCTGGTTTTGACACTTTATTCAGCATGGCCCTTTTGACCGATGGGAAGCGAGACTTCTTTGTAGCGCTGATTTGCCTTTCCAGGTTGCTTGGTTGGCCAAAAAGGGCGTATGCGTTTTTTCCTGAATATATTCAGGAAAAAACGCATTCGCCCTTTTTGGCCAAGGGCATCATTGTCGAGGTTTTGCCGCTTTTCCTGTGCCTCAAAGGCGATTCGAATCTCCCTCCTGAAATCTGTTTCCTGCAATTCTGCCTTGCTTTCAAATCCTCTTCGTTGACTTCCCTCAATATATTTGTGGACGAGAGTGATCATTTATAAGTCTGCAGGTTTGTGAATTGCAGTTCCCCTGAGCTCCATTTTTCAACTCGCTTTCTTGGGAGCTGGCCGCAAAAGCGCAGGATTGCTTCAGGCCCTATTCTGGTCCCGGGTGGCAGGCTGAGCCTGTGCTTAATTCTTCTTCCAGATGGTAAAATAGAGTGACCTGTGCCTGTCCCAACACCTAGAGCTAGTCTCTCATTGGTTCCCCATCTTCCCGTTCATCCTTAGGACATATTGCAACCTGTACGGAACAGGAGGTTAAAGGTGCTGATTCTCCAAGGAGGGAGATTGCTAGTAAAGCGGCTGGAATGGCGAACCCGAGCACAAGGACATGAGAAATGAGGTGCGTTTTAGAAACCTTTCCCGATCACACGGTGTACCGTGTTCTGGGTTTCTCATGCATGTTTTCGATGTAGGAAGATGCCCTTGAACCTGGAGATTTGGGACCCATGGGATGGGTGCCACGCAGTATTACTTTAAAGGGTCTGCGTTTGCTCACCCAACCTCACCAAACCTCTCAGCCCCAAGAGTGTCCACCCTTATGTCTCAATCAGCTGTAGGTCTAGATATGGTCAATCCAGGTGGCATCACAGCCCCTGAACGAATTCTGTAAGAATTTCTCTCTCTTTCACTGTCTTTGTTTCACAGGTTTTTAAAAGTAATTGATTTTTATAATGGGGTTTAGCTGCTTTTCACTGCTGTGTTTATGCCACTTTACACCCACTTGACTCACTTACAGAGAGATATCAATACATAGGTTTTAAGATTCTTACTAGTCAGATATATTCTTGGGCCGTGAATAGGGGGTGTTGAGTCCAATTCACTGAGCAAGGAGTAGGTCTTGTCTATTACATATTGGGTTTATGGAACGGTATCTGAGCTAATTTGAAACCCTTGTTTTATGCATCACCCCACCTCACCTTTCCCGTTAGGCAGCCATAGTGTGTTTTCTAAACGTGTGACTCTGTTCAGTTTTGTAATTCAGTTCAAGGGTAGCGGTTTTTACATTCCCTCTATAAGTGATATCTTATGATAAGTGTCTTTTTCTGTGTGACTTATTTCATTTAGAATCGTCGTACCTAAATCCACTCATCATGCTGCTAATAGCCTTATGACGTTTTTTTCATGGCTGAGTGATATTCCATTGTACATAAGGACCACAACTTCTTTATCCATTTTTCTCTTTCCTGAGATATGTAAGGTGTAACGAAGTGGAGGTTCTTGTCAACAGAGCAGCCCTAAACGTTGGGGTGCCTGTGTCTTGCTGATTTTTAGTTTTCCGAATTTATACGCCCATGAGTGGAACTGCCCTATGCTCTCTAAGCTGAGTTTTTTAGATGTTTCAGGACACACCGTACACTTCTCCAGAGTGGCTGTTGGCAATTTACATCCCGCCCATCAGCGTAGCAAGGCTCACGTTTCTCCATGGCCTGTCCTGCATTTCTGATTTTGACACTTTATTCAGCATGGCCCTTTTGACCGATGGGAAGCGAGACTTCTTTGTAGCGCTGATTTGCCTTTCCAGGTTGCTTGGTTGGCCAAAAAGGGCGTATGCGTTTTTTCCTGAATATATTCAGGAAAAAACGCATACGCCCTTTTTGGCCAAGGGCATCGTTGATGAGGTTTTGCCGCTTTTCCTGTGCTTTAAAGGCGATTCGAATCTCCATCCTGAAATCTGTTTCCTGCAATTCTGCCTTGCTTTCAAATCCTCTTCGTTGACTTCCCTCAATATATTTGTGGACGAGAGTGATCATTTATAAGTCTGCAGGTTTGTGAATTGCAGTTCCCCTGAGCTCCATTTTTCAACTCGCTTTCTTGGGAGCTGGCCGCAAAAGCGCAGGATTGCTTCAGGCCCTATTCTGGTCCCGGGCGGCAGGCTGAGCCTGTGCTTAATTCTTCTTCCTCATGGGAAAATAGAGTGACCTGTGCCTGTCCCAACAACTAGAGCTAGTCTCTCATTGTTTTCCCCTCTTCCCGTTCATCCTCAGGACAAATTGCAACCTGTACGGAACAGGAGGTTAAAGGTGCTGATTCTCCAAGGAGGGAGATTGTTAGTAAAGCGGCTGGAATGGCGAACCCGAGCACAAGGAGATGAGAAATGAGGTGCGTTTTAGAAACCTTTCCCGATCACACGGTGTACCATCTTCTGGGTTTCTCATGCATGTTTTCGATGTAGGAAGATGCCCTTGAAACTGGAGATTTGGGACCCATGGGATGGGTACCACGCAGTATTACTTTAAAGGGTCTGCGTTTGCTCACCCTACCTCACCAAACCTCTCAGCCCCAAGAGTGTCCACCCTTATGTCTCAATCAGCTGTGGGTCTAGATATGGTCAATCCAGGTAGCATAACTGCCCCTAAACGAATTTTGTAAGAATTTCTCTCTCTTTCACTGTCTTTTTTTCACAGGTTTTTAAAAGTAATTGATTTTTATAATGGGGTTTAGCTGCTTTTCACTGCTGTGTTTATGTCACTTTGCACCCACATGACTCACTTACAGAGAGATATCAATACATAGGTTTTAAGATTCTTACTAGTCAGATATATTCTTGGGCCGTGAATAGGGGGTTTTGAGTCCAATTCACTGAGCAAGGAGTAGGTCTTGTCTAGTACGTATTGGGTTTATGGAACGGTATCTGAGCTAATTTGAAACCCTTGTTTTATGCATCACCCCACCTCACCTTTCCCGTTAAGCAGCCATAGTGTGTTTTCTAAACGTGTGACTCTGTTCTCTTTTGTAATTCAGTTCAAGGGTAGCGGTTTTTACATTCCCTCTATAAGTGATATCTTATGATAAGTGTCTTTTTCTGTGTGACTTATTTCACTTAGAATCGTCGTACCTAAATCCACTCATCATGCTGCTACTAGCCTTATGACGTTGATTTCATGGCTGAGTGATATTCCATTGTACATAAGGACCACAACATCTTTATCCATTTTTCTCTTTCCTGGGATATTTAAGGTGTAACGAAGTTGGAGGTTCTTGTCAACAGAGCAGCCCTAAACTTTGGGGTGCCTGTGTCTTGCTGGTTTTTAACTTTCCCACTATATACGCCCATGAGTGGAAGTGCCCTATGCTCTCTAAGCTGAGTTTTTTAGATGTTTCACGACACACCGTACACTTCTCCAGAGTGGCTGTTGGCAATTTACATCCCGCCCATCAGCGTAGCAAGGCTCCCGTTTCTCCATGGCCTGTCCTGCATTTCTGGTTTTGACACTTTATTCAGCATGGCCCTTTTGACCGATGGGAAGCGAGACTTCTTTGTAGCGCTGATTTGCCTTTCCAGGTTGCTTGGTTGGCCAAAAAGGGCGTATGCGTTTTTTCCTGAATATATTCAGGAAAAAACGCATTCGCCCTTTTTGGCCAAGGGCATCATTGTCGAGGTTTTGCCGCTTTTCCTGTGCCTCAAAGGCGATTCGAATCTCCCTCCTGAAATCTGTTTCCTGCAATTCTGCCTTGCTTTCAAATCCTCTTCGTTGACTTCCCTCAATATATTTGTGGACGAGAGTGATCATTTATAAGTCTGCAGGTTTGTGAATTGCAGTTCCCCTGAGCTCCATTTTTCAACTCGCTTTCTTGGGAGCTGGCCGCAAAAGCGCAGGATTGCTTCAGGCCCTATTCTGGTCCCGGGTGGCAGGCTGAGCCTGTGCTTAATTCTTCTTCCAGATGGTAAAATAGAGTGACCTGTGCCTGTCCCAACACCTAGAGCTAGTCTCTCATTGGTTCCCCCTCTTCCCGTTCATCCTCAGGACATATTGCAACCTGTACGGAACAGGAGGTTAAAGGTGCTGATTCTCCAAGGAGGGAGATTGCTAGTAAAGCGGCTGGAATGGCGAACCCGAGCACAAGGACATGAGAAATGAGGTGCGTTTTAGAAACCTTTCCCGATCACACGGTGTACCGTGTTCTGGGTTTCTCATGCATGTTTTCGATGTAGGAAGATGCCCTTGAACCTGGAGATTTGGGACCCATGGGATGGGTGCCACGCAGTATTACTTTAAAGGGTCTGCGTTTGCTCACCCAACCTCACCAAACCTCTCAGCCCCAAGAGTGTCCACCCTTATGTCTCAATCAGCTGTAGGTCTAGATATGGTCAATCCAGGTGGCATCACAGCCCCTGAACGAATTCTGTAAGAATTTCTCTCTCTTTCACTGTCTTTGTTTCACAGGTTTTTAAAAGTAATTGATTTTTATAATGGGGTTTAGCTGCTTTTCACTGCTGTGTTTATGCCACTTTACACCCACTTGACTCACTTACAGAGAGATATCAATACATAGGTTTTAAGATTCTTACTAGTCAGATATATTCTTGGGCCGTGAATAGGGGGTGTTGAGTCCAATTCACTGAGCAAGGAGTAGGTCTTGTCTATTACATATTGGGTTTATGGAACGGTATCTGAGCTAATTTGAAACCCTTGTTTTATGCATCACCCCACCTCACCTTTCCCGTTAGGCAGCCATAGTGTGTTTTCTAAACGTGTGACTCTGTTCAGTTTTGTAATTCAGTTCAAGGGTAGCGGTTTTTACATTCCCTCTATAAGTGATATCTTATGATAAGTGTCTTTTTCTGTGTGACTTATTTCATTTAGAATCGTCGTACCTAAATCCACTCATCATGCTGCTAATAGCCTTATGACGTTTTTTTCATGGCTGAGTGATATTCCATTGTACATAAGGACCACAACTTCTTTATCCATTTTTCTCTTTCCTGAGATATGTAAGGTGTAACGAAGTGGAGGTTCTTGTCAACAGAGCAGCCCTAAACGTTGGGGTGCCTGTGTCTTGCTGATTTTTAGTTTTCCGAATTTATACGCCCATGAGTGGAACTGCCCTATGCTCTCTAAGCTGAGTTTTTTAGATGTTTCAGGACACACCGTACACTTCTCCAGAGTGGCTGTTGGCAATTTACATCCCGCCCATCAGCGTAGCAAGGCTCACGTTTCTCCATGGCCTGTCCTGCATTTCTGATTTTGACACTTTATTCAGCATGGCCCTTTTGACCGATGGGAAGCGAGACTTCTTTGTAGCGCTGATTTGCCTTTCCAGGTTGCTTGGTTGGCCAAAAAGGGCGTATGCGTTTTTTCCTGAATATATTCAGGAAAAAACGCATACGCCCTTTTTGGCCAAGGGCATCATTGTCGAGGTTTTGCCGCTTTTCCTGTGCTTTAAAGGCGATTCGAATCTCCCTCCTGAAATCTGTTTCCTGCAATTCTGCCTTGCTTTCAAATCCTCTTCTTTGCCTTCCCTCAATATATTTGTGGACGAGAGTGGTCATTTATAAGTCTGCAGCTTTGTGAATTGAAGTGCCCCTGAGCTCCATTTTTCAACTCGCTTTCTTGGGAGCTGGCCGCAAAAGCGCAGGATTGCTTCAGGCCCTATTCTGGTCCCGGGCGGCAGGCTGAGCCTGTGCTTAATTCTTCTTCCTGATGGGAAAATAGAGTGACCTGTGCCTGTCCAAACACCTAGAGCTAGTCTCTCATTGTTTTCCCCTCTTCCCGTTCATCCTCAGGACAAATTGCAACCTGTACGGAACAGGAGGTTAAAGGTGATGATTCTCCAAGGAGGGAGGTTGCTAGTAAAGCAGCTGAAATGGCGAACCCGAGCAGAAGGACATGAGAAATGAGGTGCGTTTTAGAAACCTTTCGCGATCATACGGTGTACCATCTTCTGGGTTTCTCATGCATGTTTTCGATGTAGGAAAATGCCCTTGAATCTGGAGATTTGGAACCCATGGGATGGGTACCACGCAGTATTACTTTAAAGGGTCTGCGTTTCCTCACCCAACCTCACCAAACCTCTCAGCCCCAAGAGTGTCCACCCTTATGTCTCAATCAGCTGTGGGTCTAGATATGGTCAATCCAGGTAGCATAACTGCCCCTAAACGAATTTTGTAAGAATTTCTCTCTCTTTCACTGTCTTTTTTTCACAGGTTTTTAAAAGTAATTGATTTTTATAATGGGGTTTAGCTGCTTTTCACTGCTGTGTTTATGTCACTTTACACCCACATGACTCACTTACAGAGAGATATCAATACATAGGTTTTAAGATTCTTACTAGTCAGATATATTCTTGGGCCGTGAATAGGGGTTTTGAGTCCAATTCACTGAGCAAGGAGTAGGTCTTGTCTATTACATATTGGGTTTATGGAACGGTATCTGAGCTAATTTGAAACCCTTGTTTTATGCATCACCCCACCTCACCTTTCCCGTTAAGCAGCCATAGTGTGTTTTCTAAACGTGTGACTCTGTTCTGTCTTGTAATTCAGTTCAAGGGTAGCGGTTTTACATTCCCTCTATAAGTGATATCTTATGATAAGTGTCTTTTTCTGTGTGACTTATTTCACTTAGAATCGCGTCGTAGCTAAATCCACTCATCATACTGCTACTAGCCTTATGACGTTGATTTCATGGCTGAGTGATATTCCATTGTACATAAGGACCAAATCATCTTTATCCATTTTTCTCTTTCCTGGGATATTTAAGGTGTAACGAAGTTGGAGGTTCTTGTCAACAGAGCAGCCCTAAACTTTGGGGTGCCTGTGTCTTGCTGGTTTTTAACTTTCCCACTATATACGCCCATGAGTGGAAGTGCCCTATGCTCTCTAAGCTGAGTTTTTTAGATGTTTCACGACACACCGTACACTTCTCCAGAGTGGCTGTTGGCAATTTACATCCCGCCCATCAGCGTAGCAAGGCTCCCGTTTCTCCATGGCCTGTCCTGCATTTCTGGTTTTGACACTTTATTCAGCATGGCCCTTTTGACCGATGGGAAGCGAGACTTCTTTGTAGCGCTGATTTGCCTTTCCAGGTTGCTTGGTTGGCCAAAAAGGGCGTATGCGTTTTTTCCTGAATATATTCAGGAAAAAACGCATTCGCCCTTTTGGCCAAGGGCATCATTGTCGAGGTTTTGCCGCTTTTCCTGTGCCTCAAAGGCGATTCGAATCTCCCTCCTGAAATCTGTTTCCTGCAATTCTGCCTTGCTTTCAAATCCTCTTCGTTGACTTCCCTCAATATATTTGTGGACGAGAGTGATCATTTATAAGTCTGCAGGTTTGTGAATTGCAGTTCCCCTGAGCTCCATTTTTCAACTCGCTTTCTTGGGAGCTGGCCGCAAAAGCGCAGGATTGCTTCAGGCCCTATTCTGGTCCCGGGTGGCAGGCTGAGCCTGTGCTTAATTCTTCTTCCAGATGGTAAAATAGAGTGACCTGTGCCTGTCCCAACACCTAGAGCTAGTCTCTCATTGGTCCCCTCTTCCCGTTCATCCTCAGGACATATTGCAACCTGTACGGAACAGGAGGTTAAAGGTGCTGATTCTCCAAGGAGGGAGATTGCTAGTAAAGCGGCTGGAATGGCGAACCCGAGCACAAGGACATGAGAAATGAGGTGCGTTTTAGAAACCTTTCCCGATCACACGGTGTACCGTGTTCTGGGTTTCTCATGCATGTTTTCGATGTAGGAAGATGCCCTTGAACCTGGAGATTTGGGACCCATGGGATGGGTGCCACGCAGTATTACTTTAAAGGGTCTGCGTTTGCTCACCCAACCTCACCAAACCTCTCAGCCCCAAGAGTGTCCACCCTTATGTCTCAATCAGCTGTAGGTCTAGATATGGTCAATCCAGGTGGCATCACAGCCCCTGAACGAATTCTGTAAGAATTTCTCTCTCTTTCACTGTCTTTGTTTCACAGGTTTTTAAAAGTAATTGATTTTTATAATGGGGTTTAGCTGCTTTTCACTGCTGTGTTTATGCCACTTTACACCCACTTGACTCACTTACAGAGAGATATCAATACATAGGTTTTAAGATTCTTACTAGTCAGATATATTCTTGGGCCGTGAATAGGGGGTGTTGAGTCCAATTCACTGAGCAAGGAGTAGGTCTTGTCTATTACATATTGGGTTTATGGAACGGTATCTGAGCTAATTTGAAACCCTTGTTTTATGCATCACCCC
The DNA here is from genome assembly GCF_965194825.1 of Balaenoptera physalus. NCBI lineage: Eukaryota > Metazoa > Chordata > Mammalia > Artiodactyla > Balaenopteridae > Balaenoptera > Balaenoptera physalus. The sequence goes on from NW_028125351.1 coordinate 189,475, forward strand.
ACCTCACCTTTCCCGTTAGGCAGCCATAGTGTGTTTTCTAAACGTGTGACTCTGTTCAGTTTTGTAATTCAGTTCAAGGGTAGCGGTTTTTACATTCCCTCTATAAGTGATATCTTATGATAAGTGTCTTTTTCTGTGTGACTTATTTCATTTAGAATCGTCGTACCTAAATCCACTCATCATGCTGCTAATAGCCTTATGACGTTTTTTTCATGGCTGAGTGATATTCCATTGTACATAAGGACCACAACTTCTTTATCCATTTTTCTCTTTCCTGAGATATGTAAGGTGTAACGAAGTGGAGGTTCTTGTCAACAGAGCAGCCCTAAACGTTGGGGTGCCTGTGTCTTGCTGATTTTTAGTTTTCCGAATTTATACGCCCATGAGTGGAACTGCCCTATGCTCTCTAAGCTGAGTTTTTTAGATGTTTCAGGACACACCGTACACTTCTCCAGAGTGGCTGTTGGCAATTTACATCCCGCCCATCAGCGTAGCAAGGCTCACGTTTCTCCATGGCCTGTCCTGCATTTCTGATTTTGACACTTTATTCAGCATGGCCCTTTTGACCGATGGGAAGCGAGACTTCTTTGTAGCGCTGATTTGCCTTTCCAGGTTGCTTGGTTGGCCAAAAAGGGCGTATGCGTTTTTTCCTGAATATATTCAGGAAAAAACGCATACGCCCTTTTTGGCCAAGGGCATCATTGTCGAGGTTTTGCCGCTTTTCCTGTGCTTTAAAGGCGATTCGAATCT